>NW_028241948.1:0-42689 GCF_964263255.1 Lissotriton vulgaris | reverse complement strand
TAAAATTAGCATGTTTAAAGTGATTTTCATGCTTCCAGGGGCCCAAAACACAAGATTTATGGAATGGTTAAAAGTGCATGAAAATGGCCAATTTACTCACTCTGAGTTCTCAAAAAGGGTTTCTTCACCCCGGGAAGTTAATTAAATACCATTTGGAGGCATTTAATGTTCGAGCAAAAACGGCAGATTTTCGACAAAAGAGATAACACCCCCCCATTACGTCATGCTTCGGAAATGTGGAAAATGGTCCGTTTTCAAATGTTTTATTTTTGAACGTCAGTTCACATTTGTAGGTGGATCATCAGTGTTAGAGCTAAAATTAGCATGTTTAAAGTGATTTTCATGCTTCCAGGGGCCCAAAACACAAGATTTATGGAATGGTTAAAAGTGCATGAAAATGGCCAATTTACTCACTCTGAGTTCTCAAAAAGGGTTTCTTCACCCCGGGAAGTTAATTAAATACCATTTGGAGGCATTTAATGTTCGAGCAAAAACGGCTGATTTTCGACAAAAGAGATAACACCCCCCCATTACGTCATGCTTCAGAAATGTGGAAAATGGTCCGTTTTCAAATGTTTTATTTTTGAACGTCAGTTCACATTTGTAGGTGGATCATCAGTGTTAGAGCTAAAATTAGCATGTTTAAAGTGATTTTCATGCTTCCAGGGGCTCGGGAAGTTAATTAAATACCATTTGGAGGCATTTAATGTTCGAGCAAAAACGGCTGATTTTCGACAAAAGAGATAACACCCCCCCATTACGTCATGCTTCAGAAATGTGGAAAATGGTCCGTTTTCAAATGTTTTATTTTTGAACGTCAGTTCACATTTGTAGGTGGATCATCAGTGTTAGAGCTAAAATTAGCATGTTTAAAGTGATTTTCATGCTTCCAGGGGCTCGGGAAGTTAATTAAATACCATTTGGAGGCATTTAATGTTCGAGCAAAAACGGCTGATTTTCGACAAAAGAGATAACACCCCCCCATTACGTCATGCTTCAGAAATGTGGAAAATGGTCCGTTTTCAAATGTTTTATTTTTGAACGTCAGTTCACATTTGTAGGTGGATCATCAGTGTTAGAGCTAAAATTAGCATGTTTAAAGTGATTTTCATGCTTCCAGGGGCCCAAAACACAAGATTTATGGAATGGTTAAAAGTGCATGAAAATGGCCAATTTACTCACTCTGAGTTCTCAAAAAGGGTTTCTTCACCCCGGGAAGTTAATTAAATACCATTTGGAGGCATTTAATGTTCGAGCAAAAACGGCTGATTTTCGACAAAAGAGATAACACCCCCCCATTACGTCATGCTTCAGAAATGCGGAAAATGGTCCATTTTCAAATGTTTTATTTTTGAACGTCAGTTCACATTTGTAGGTGGATCATCAGTGTTAGAGCTAAAATTAGCATGTTTAAAGTGATTTTCATGCTTCCAGGGGCCCAAAACACAAGATTTATGGAATGGTTAAAAGTGCATGAAAATGGCCAATTTACTCACTCTGAGTTCTCAAAAAGGGTTTCTTCACCCCGGGAAGTTAATTAAATACCATTTGGAGGCATTTAATGTTCGAGCAAAAACGGCTGATTTTCAACAAAAGAGATAACACCCCCCCATTACGTCATGCTTCAGAAATGTGGAAAATGGTCCGTTTTCAAATGTTTTATTTTTGAACGTCAGTTCACATTTGTAGGTGGATCATCAGTGTTAGAGCTAAAATTAGCATGTTTAAAGTGATTTTCATGCTTCCAGGGGCTCGGGAAGTTAATTAAATACCATTTGGAGGCATTTAATGTTCGAGCAAAAACGGCTGATTTTCGACAAAAGAGATAACACCCCCCCATTACGTCATGCTTCAGAAATGTGGAAAATGGTCCGTTTTCAAATGTTTTATTTTGAACGTCAGTTCACATTTGTAGGTGGATCATCAGTGTTAGAGCTAAAATTAGCATGTTTAAAGTGATTTTCATGCTTCCAGGGGCCCAAAACACAAGATTTATGGAATGGTTAAAAGTGCATGAAAATGGCCAATTTACTCACTCTGAGTTCTCAAAAAGGGTTTCTTCACCCCGGGAAGTTAATTAAATACCATTTGGAGGCATTTAATGTTCGAGCAAAAACGGCTGATTTTCGACAAAAGAGATAACACCCCCCCATTACGTCATGCTTCAGAAATGTGGAAAATGGTCCGTTTTCAAATGTTTTATTTTTGAACGTCAGTTCACATTTGTAGGTGGATCATCAGTGTTAGAGCTAAAATTAGCATGTTTAAAGTGATTTTCATGCTTCCAGGGGCCCAAAACACAAGATTTATGGAATGGTTAAAAGTGCATGAAAATGGCCAATTTACTCACTCTGAGTTCTCAAAAAGGGTTTCTTCACCCCGGGAAGTTAATTAAATACCATTTGGAGGCATTTAATGTTCGAGCAAAAACGGCTGATTTTCGACAAAAGAGATAACACCCCCCCATTACGTCATGCTTCAGAAATGTGGAAAATGGTCCGTTTTCAAATGTTTTATTTTTGAACGTCAGTTCACATTTGTAGGTGGATCATCAGTGTTAGAGCTAAAATTAGCATGTTTAAAGTGATTTTCATGCTTCCAGGGGCCCAAAACACAAGATTTATGGAATGGTTAAAAGTGCATGAAAATGGCCAATTTACTCACTCTGAGTTCTCAAAAAGGGTTTCTTCACCCCGGGAAGTTAATTAAATACCATTTGGAGGCATTTAATGTTCGAGCAAAAACGGCTGATTTTCGACAAAAGAGATAACACCCCCCCATTACGTCATGCTTCAGAAATGTGGAAAATGGTCCGTTTTCAAATGTTTTATTTTTGAACGTCAGTTCACATTTGTAGGTGGATCATCAGTGTTAGAGCTAAAATTAGCATGTTTAAAGTGATTTTCATGCTTCCAGGGGCCCAAAACACAAGATTTATGGAATGGTTAAAAGTGCATGAAAATGGCCAATTTACTCACTCTGAGTTCTCAAAAAGGGTTTCTTCACCCCGGGAAGTTAATTAAATACCATTTGGAGGCATTTAATGTTCGAGCAAAAACGGCTGATTTTCGACAAAAGAGATAACACCCCCCCATTACGTCATGCTTCAGAAATGTGGAAAATGGTCCGTTTTCAAATGTTTTATTTTTGAACGTCAGTTCACATTTGTAGGTGGATCATCAGTGTTAGAGCTAAAATTAGCATGTTTAAAGTGATTTTCATGCTTCCAGGGGCTCGGGAAGTTAATTAAATACCATTTGGAGGCATTTAATGTTCGAGCAAAAACGGCTGATTTTCGACAAAAGAGATAACACCCCCCCATTACGTCATGCTTCAGAAATGTGGAAAATGGTCCGTTTTCAAATGTTTTATTTTTGAACGTCAGTTCACATTTGTAGGTGGATCATCAGTGTTAGAGCTAAAATTAGCATGTTTAAAGTGATTTTCATGCTTCCAGGGGCTCGGGAAGTTAATTAAATACCATTTGGAGGCATTTAATGTTCGAGCAAAAACGGCTGATTTTCGACAAAAGAGATAACACCCCCCCATTACGTCATGCTTCAGAAATGTGGAAAATGGTCCGTTTTCAAATGTTTTATTTTTGAACGTCAGTTCACATTTGTAGGTGGATCATCAGTGTTAGAGCTAAAATTAGCATGTTTAAAGTGATTTTCATGCTTCCAGGGGCTCGGGAAGTTAATTAAATACCATTTGGAGGCATTTAATGTTCGAGCAAAAACGGCTGATTTTCGACAAAAGAGATAACACCCCCCCATTACGTCATGCTTCAGAAATGTGGAAAATGGTCCGTTTTCAAATGTTTTATTTTTGAACGTCAGTTCACATTTGTAGGTGGATCATCAGTGTTAGAGCTAAAATTAGCATGTTTAAAGTGATTTTCATGCTTCCAGGGGCTCGGGAAGTTAATTAAATACCATTTGGAGGCATTTAATGTTCGAGCAAAAACGGCTGATTTTCGACAAAAGAGATAACACCCCCCCATTACGTCATGCTTCAGAAATGTGGAAAATGGTCCGTTTTCAAATGTTTTATTTTTGAACGTCAGTTCACATTTGTAGGTGGATCATCAGTGTTAGAGCTAAAATTAGCATGTTTAAAGTGATTTTCATGCTTCCAGGGGCTCGGGAAGTTAATTAAATACCATTTGGAGGCATTTAATGTTCGAGCAAAAACGGCTGATTTTCGACAAAAGAGATAACACCCCCCCATTACGTCATGCTTCAGAAATGTGGAAAATGGTCCGTTTTCAAATGTTTTATTTTTGAACGTCAGTTCACATTTGTAGGTGGATCATCAGTGTTAGAGCTAAAATTAGCATGTTTAAAGTGATTTTCATGCTTCCAGGGGCCCAAAACACAAGATTTATGGAATGCTTAAAAGTGCATGAAAATGGCCAATTTACTCACTCTGAGTTCTCAAAAAGGGTTTCTTCACCCCGGGAAGTTAATTAAATACCATTTGGAGGCATTTAATGTTCGAGCAAAAACGGCTGATTTTCGACAAAAGAGATAACACCCCCCCATTACGTCATGCTTCAGAAATGTGGAAAATGGTCCGTTTTCAAATGTTTTATTTTTGAACGTCAGTTCACATTTGTAGGTGGATCATCAGTGTTAGAGCTAAAATTAGCATGTTTAAAGTGATTTTCATGCTTCCAGGGGCCCAAAACACAAGATTTATGGAATGGTTAAAAGTGCATGAAAATGGCCAATTTACTCACTCTGAGTTCTCAAAAAGGGTTTCTTCACCCCGGGAAGTTAATTAAATACCATTTGGAGGCATTTAATGTTCGAGCAAAAACGGCTGATTTTCGACAAAAGAGATAACACCCCCCCATTACGTCATGCTTCAGAAATGTGGAAAATGGTCCGTTTTCAAATGTTTTATTTTTGAACGTCAGTTCACATTTGTAGGTGGATCATCAGTGTTAGAGCTAAAATTAGCATGTTTAAAGTGATTTTCATGCTTCCAGGGGCCCAAAACACAAGATTTATGGAATGGTTAAAAGTGCATGAAAATGGCCAATTTACTCACTCTGAGTTCTCAAAAAGGGTTTCTTCACCCCGGGAAGTTAATTAAATACCATTTGGAGGCATTTAATGTTCGAGCAAAAACGGCTGATTTTCGACAAAAGAGATAACACCCCCCCATTACGTCATGCTTCAGAAATGTGGAAAATGGTCCGTTTTCAAATGTTTTATTTTTGAACGTCAGTTCACATTTGTAGGTGGATCATCAGTGTTAGAGCTAAAATTAGCATGTTTAAAGTGATTTTCATGCTTCCAGGGGCCCAAAACACAAGATTTATGGAATGGTTAAAAGTGCATGAAAATGGCCAATTTACTCACTCTGAGTTCTCAAAAAGGGTTTCTTCACCCCGGGAAGTTAATTAAATACCATTTGGAGGCATTTAATGTTCGAGCAAAAACGGCTGATTTTCGACAAAAGAGATAACACCCCCCCATTACGTCATGCTTCAGAAATGTGGAAAATGGTCCGTTTTCAAATGTTTTATTTTTGAACGTCAGTTCACATTTGTAGGTGGATCATCAGTGTTAGAGCTAAAATTAGCATGTTTAAAGTGATTTTCATGCTTCCAGGGGCCCAAAACACAAGATTTATGGAATGGTTAAAAGTGCATGAAAATGGCCAATTTACTCACTCTGAGTTCTCAAAAAGGGTTTCTTCACCCCGGGAAGTTAATTAAATACCATTTGGAGGCATTTAATGTTCGAGCAAAAACGGCTGATTTTCGACAAAAGAGATAACACCCCCCCATTACGTCATGCTTCAGAAATGTGGAAAATGGTCCGTTTTCAAATGTTTTATTTTTGAACGTCAGTTCACATTTGTAGGTGGATCATCAGTCTTAGAGCTAAAATTAGCATGTTTAAAGTGATTTTCATGCTTCCAGGGGCTCGGGAAGTTAACTAAATACCATTTGGAGGCATTTAATGTTCGAGCAAAAACGGCTGATTTTCGACAAAAGAGATAACACCCCCCCATTACGTCATGCTTCAGAAATGTGGAAAATGGTCCGTTTTCAAATGTTTTATTTTTGAACGTCAGTTCACATTTGTAGGTGGATCATCAGTGTTAGAGCTAAAATTAGCATGTTTAAAGTGATTTTCATGCTTCCAGGGGCTCGGGAAGTTAATTAAATACCATTTGGAGGCATTTAATGTTCGAGCAAAAACGGCTGATTTTCGACAAAAGAGATAACACCCCCCCATTACGTCATGCTTCAGAAATGTGGAAAATGGTCCGTTTTCAAATGTTTTATTTTTGAACGTCAGTTCACATTTGTAGGTGGATCATCAGTGTTAGAGCTAAAATTAGCATGTTTAAAGTGATTTTCATGCTTCCAGGAGCTCGGGAAGTTAATTAAATACCATTTGGAGGCATTTAATGTTCGAGCAAAAACGGCTGATTTTCGACAAAAGAGATAACACCCCCCCATTACGTCATGCTTCAGAAATGTGGAAAATGGTCCGTTTTCAAATGTTTTATTTTTGAACGTCAGTTCACATTTGTAGGTGGATCATCAGTGTTAGAGCTAAAATTAGCATGTTTAAAGTGATTTTCATGCTTCCAGGGGCTCGGGAAGTTAATTAAATACCATTTGGAGGCATTTAATGTTCGAGCAAAAACGGCTGATTTTCGACAAAAGAGATAACACCCCCCCATTACGTCATGCTTCAGAAATGTGGAAAATGGTCCGTTTTCAAATGTTTTATTTTTGAACGTCAGTTCACATTTGTAGGTGGATCATCAGTGTTAGAGCTAAAATTAGCATGTTTAAAGTGATTTTCATGCTTCCAGGGGCTCGGGAAGTTAATTAAATACCATTTGGAGGCATTTAATGTTCGAGCAAAAACGGCTGATTTTCGACAAAAGAGATAACACCCCCCCATTACGTCATGCTTCAGAAATGTGGAAAATGGTCCGTTTTCAAATGTTTTATTTTTGAACGTCAGTTCACATTTGTAGGTGGATCATCAGTGTTAGAGCTAAAATTAGCATGTTTAAAGTGATTTTCATGCTTCCAGGGGCCCAAAACACAAGATTTATGGAATGCTTAAAAGTGCATGAAAATGGCCAATTTACTCACTCTGAGTTCTCAAAAAGGGTTTCTTCACCCCGGGAAGTTAATTAAATACCATTTGGAGGCATTTAATGTTCGAGCAAAAACGGCTGATTTTCGACAAAAGAGATAACACCCCCCCATTACGTCATGCTTCAGAAATGTGGAAAATGGTCCGTTTTCAAATGTTTTATTTTTGAACGTCAGTTCACATTTGTAGGTGGATCATCAGTGTTAGAGCTAAAATTAGCATGTTTAAAGTGATTTTCATGCTTCCAGGGGCCCAAAACACAAGATTTATGGAATGGTTAAAAGTGCATGAAAATGGCCAATTTACTCACTCTGAGTTCTCAAAAAGGGTTTCTTCACCCCGGGAAGTTAATTAAATACCATTTGGAGGCATTTAATGTTCGAGCAAAAACGGCTGATTTTCGACAAAAGAGATAACACCCCCCCATTACGTCATGCTTCAGAAAGGTGGAAAATGGTCCGTTTTCAAATGTTTTATTTTTGAACGTCAGTTCACATTTGTAGGTGGATCATCAGTGTTAGAGCTAAAATTAGCATGTTTAAAGTGATTTTCATGCTTCCAGGGGCCCAAAACACAAGATTTATGGAATGGTTAAAAGTGCATGAAAATGGCCAATTTACTCACTCTGAGTTCTCAAAAAGGGTTTCTTCACCCCGGGAAGTTAATTAAATACCATTTGGAGGCATTTAATGTTCGAGCAAAAACGGCTGATTTTCGACAAAAGAGATAACACCCCCCCATTACGTCATGCTTCAGAAATGTGGAAAATGGTCCGTTTTCAAATGTTTTATTTTTGAACGTCAGTTCACATTTGTAGGTGGATCATCAGTGTTAGAGCTAAAATTAGCATGTTTAAAGTGATTTTCATGCTTCCAGGGGCTCGGGAAGTTAATTAAATACCATTTGGAGGCATTTAATGTTCGAGCAAAAACGGCTGATTTTCGACAAAAGAGATAACACCCCCCCATTACGTCATGCTTCAGAAATGTGGAAAATGGTCCGTTTTCAAATGTTTTATTTTTGAACGTCAGTTCACATTTGTAGGTGGATCATCAGTGTTAGAGCTAAAATTAGCATGTTTAAAGTGATTTTCATGCTTCCAGGGGCTCGGGAAGTTAATTAAATACCATTTGGAGGCTTTTAATGTTCGAGCAAAAACGGCTGATTTTCGACAAAAGAGATAACACCCCCCCATTACGTCATGCTTCAGAAATGTGGAAAATGGTCCGTTTTCAAATGTTTTATTTTTGAACGTCAGTTCACATTTGTAGGTGGATCATCAGTGTTAGAGCTAAAATTAGCATGTTTAAAGTGATTTTCATGCTTCCAGGGGCTCGGGAAGTTAATTAAATACCATTTGGAGGCATTTAATGTTCGAGCAAAAACGGCTGATTTTCGACAAAAGAGATAACACCCCCCCATTACGTCATGCTTCAGAAATGTGGAAAATGGTCCGTTTTCAAATGTTTTATTTTTGAACGTCAGTTCACATTTGTAGGTGGATCATCAGTGTTAGAGCTAAAATTAGCATGTTTAAAGTGATTTTCATGCTTCCAGGGGCTCGGGAAGTTAATTAAATACCATTTGGAGGCATTTAATGTTCGAGCAAAAACGGCTGATTTTCGACAAAAGAGATAACACCCCCCCATTACGTCATGCTTCAGAAATGTGGAAAATGGTCCGTTTTCAAATGTTTTATTTTTGAACGTCAGTTCACATTTGTAGGTGGATCATCAGTGTTAGAGCTAAAATTAGCATGTTTAAAGTGATTTTCATGCTTCCAGGGGCTCGGGAAGTTAATTAAATACCATTTGGAGGCATTTAATGTTCGAGCAAAAACGGCTGATTTTCGACAAAAGAGATAACACCCCCCCATTACGTCATGCTTCAGAAATGTGGAAAATGGTCCGTTTTCAAATGTTTTATTTTTGAACGTCAGTTCACATTTGTAGGTGGATCATCAGTGTTAGAGCTAAAATTAGCATGTTTAAAGTGATTTTCATGCTTCCAGGGGCTCGGGAAGTTAATTAAATACCATTTGGAGGCATTTAATGTTCGAGCAAAAACGGCTGATTTTCGACAAAAGAGATAACACCCCCCCATTACGTCATGCTTCAGAAATGTGGAAAATGGTCCGTTTTCAAATGTTTTATTTTTGAACGTCAGTTCACATTTGTAGGTGGATCATCAGTGTTAGAGCTAAAATTAGCATGTTTAAAGTGATTTTCATGCTTCCAGGGGCTCGGGAAGTTAATTAAATACCATTTGGAGGCATTTAATGTTCGAGCAAAAACGGCTGATTTTCGACAAAAGAGATAACACCCCCCCATTACGTCATGCTTCAGAAATGTGGAAAATGGTCCGTTTTCAAATGTTTTATTTTTGAACGTCAGTTCACATTTGTAGGTGGATCATCAGTGTTAGAGCTAAAATTAGCATGTTTAAAGTGATTTTCATGCTTCCAGGGGCCCAAAACACAAGATTTATGGAATGGTTAAAAGTGCATGAAAATGGCCAATTTACTCACTCTGAGTTCTCAAAAAGGGTTTCTTCACCCCGGGAAGTTAATTAAATACCATTTGGAGGCATTTAATGTTCGAGCAAAAACGGCTGATTTTCGACAAAAGAGATAACACCCCCCCATTACGTCATGCTTCAGAAATGTGGAAAATGGTCCATTTTCAAATGTTTTATTTTTGAACGTCAGTTCACATTTGTAGGTGGATCATCAGTGTTAGAGCTAAAATTAGCATGTTTAAAGTGATTTTCATGCTTCCAGGGGCCCAAAACACAAGATTTATGGAATGGTTAAAAGTGCATGAAAATGGCCAATTTACTCACTCTGAGTTCTCAAAAAGGGTTTCTTCACCCCGGGAAGTTAATTAAATACCATTTGGAGGCATTTAATGTTCGAGCAAAAACGGCTGATTTTCGACAAAAGAGATAACACCCCCCCATTACGTCATGCTTCAGAAATGTGGAAAATGGTCCGTTTTCAAATGTTTTATTTTTGAACGTCAGTTCACATTTGTAGGTGGATCATCAGTGTTAGAGCTAAAATTAGCATGTTTAAAGTGATTTTCATGCTTCCAGGGGCTCGGGAAGTTAATTAAATACCATTTGGAGGCATTTAATGTTCGAGCAAAAACGGCTGATTTTCGACAAAAGAGATAACACCCCCCCATTACGTCATGCTTCAGAAATGTGGAAAATGGTCCGTTTTCAAATGTTTTATTTTTGAACGTCAGTTCACATTTGTAGGTGGATCATCAGTGTTAGAGCTAAAATTAGCATGTTTAAAGTGATTTTCATGCTTCCAGGGGCCCAAAACACAAGATTTATGGAATGGTTAAAAGTGCATGAAAATGGCCAATTTACTCACTCTGAGTTCTCAAAAAGGGTTTCTTCACCCCGGGAAGTTAATTAAATACCATTTGGAGGCATTTAATGTTCGAGCAAAAACGGCTGATTTTCGACAAAAGAGATAACACCCCCCCATTACGTCATGCTTCAGAAATGTGGAAAATGGTCCGTTTTCAAATGTTTTATTTTTGAACATCAGTTCACATTTGTAGGTGGATCATCAGTGTTAGAGCTAAAATTAGCATGTTTAAAGTGATTTTCATGCTTCCAGGGGCCCAAAACACAAGATTTATGGAATGGTTAAAAGTGCATGAAAATGGCCAATTTACTCACTCTGAGTTCTCAAAAAGGGTTTCTTCACCCCGGGAAGTTAATTAAATACCATTTGGAGGCATTTAATGTTCGAGCAAAAACGGCTGATTTTCGACAAAAGAGATAACACCCCCCCATTACGTCATGCTTCAGAAATGTGGAAAATGGTCCGTTTTCAAATGTTTTATTTTTGAACGTCAGTTCACATTTGTAGGTGGATCATCAGTGTTAGAGCTAAAATTAGCATGTTTAAAGTGATTTTCATGCTTCCAGGGGCTCGGGAAGTTAATTAAATACCATTTGGAGGCATTTAATGTTCGAGCAAAAACGGCTGATTTTCGACAAAAGAGATAACACCCCCCCATTACGTCATGCTTCAGAAATGTGGAAAATGGTCCGTTTTCAAATGTTTTATTTTTGAACGTCAGTTCACATTTGTAGGTGGATCATCAGTGTTAGAGCTAAAATTAGCATGTTTAAAGTGATTTTCATGCTTCCAGGGGCCCAAAACACAAGATTTATGGAATGGTTAAAAGTGCATGAAAATGGCCAATTTACTCACTCTGAGTTCTCAAAAAGGGTTTCTTCACCCCGGGAAGTTAATTAAATACCATTTGGAGGCATTTAATGTTCGAGCAAAAACGGCTGATTTTCGACAAAAGAGATAACACCCCCCCATTACGTCATGCTTCAGAAATGTGGAAAATGGTCCGTTTTCAAATGTTTTATTTTTGAACGTCAGTTCACATTTGTAGGTGGATCATCAGTGTTAGAGCTAAAATTAGCATGTTTAAAGTGATTTTCATGCTTCCAGGGGCCCAAAACACAAGATTTATGGAATGGTTAAAAGTGCATGAAAATGGCCAATTTACTCACTCTGAGTTCTCAAAAAGGGTTTCTTCACCCCGGGAAGTTAATTAAATACCATTTGGAGGCATTTAATGTTCGAGCAAAAACGGCTGATTTTCGACAAAAGAGATAACACCCCCCCATTACGTCATGCTTCAGAAATGTGGAAAATGGTCCGTTTTCAAATGTTTTATTTTTGAACGTCAGTTCACATTTGTAGGTGGATCATCAGTGTTAGAGCTAAAATTAGCATGTTTAAAGTGATTTTCATGCTTCCAGGGGCCCAAAACACAAGATTTATGGAATGGTTAAAAGTGCATGAAAATGGCCAATTTACTCACTCTGAGTTCTCAAAAAGGGTTTCTTCACCCCGGGAAGTTAATTAAATACCATTTGGAGGCATTTAATGTTCGAGCAAAAACGGCTGATTTTCGACAAAAGAGATAACACCCCCCCATTACGTCATGCTTCAGAAATGTGGAAAATGGTCCGTTTTCAAATGTTTTATTTTTGAACGTCAGTTCACATTTGTAGGTGGATCATCAGTGTTAGAGCTAAAATTAGCATGTTTAAAGTGATTTTCATGCTTCCAGGGGCTCGGGAAGTTAATTAAATACCATTTGGAGGCATTTAATGTTCGAGCAAAAACGGCTGATTTTCGACAAAAGAGATAACACCCCCCCATTACGTCATGCTTCAGAAATGTGGAAAATGGTCCGTTTTCAAATGTTTTATTTTTGAACGTCAGTTCACATTTGTAGGTGGATCATCAGTGTTAGAGCTAAAATTAGCATGTTTAAAGTGATTTTCATGCTTCCAGGGGCTCGGGAAGTTAATTAAATACCATTTGGAGGCATTTAATGTTCGAGCAAAAACGGCTGATTTTCGACAAAAGAGATAACACCCCCCCATTACGTCATGCTTCAGAAATGTGGAAAATGGTCCGTTTTCAAATGTTTTATTTTTGAACGTCAGTTCACATTTGTAGGTGGATCATCAGTGTTAGAGCTAAAATTAGCATGTTTAAAGTGATTTTCATGCTTCCAGGGGCTCGGGAAGTTAATTAAATACCATTTGGAGGCATTTAATGTTCGAGCAAAAACGGCTGATTTTCGACAAAAGAGATAACACCCCCCCATTACGTCATGCTTCAGAAATGTGGAAAATGGTCCGTTTTCAAATGTTTTATTTTTGAACGTCAGTTCACATTTGTAGGTGGATCATCAGTGTTAGAGCTAAAATTAGCATGTTTAAAGTGATTTTCATGCTTCCAGGGGCCCAAAACACAAGATTTATGGAATGGTTAAAAGTGCATGAAAATGGCCAATTTACTCACTCTGAGTTCTCAAAAAGGGTTTCTTCACCCCGGGAAGTTAATTAAATACCATTTGGAGGCATTTAATGTTCGAGCAAAAACGGCTGATTTTCGACAAAAGAGATAACACCCCCCCATTACGTCATGCTTCAGAAATGTGGAAAATGGTCCGTTTTCAAATGTTTTATTTTTGAACGTCAGTTCACATTTGTAGGTGGATCATCAGTGTTAGAGCTAAAATTAGCATGTTTAAAGTGATTTTCATGCTTCCAGGGGCCCAAAACACAAGATTTATGGAATGGTTAAAAGTGCATGAAAATGGCCAATTTACTCACTCTGAGTTCTCAAAAAGGGTTTCTTCACCCCGGGAAGTTAATTAAATACCATTTGGAGGCATTTAATGTTCGAGCAAAAACGGCTGATTTTCGACAAAAGAGATAACACCCCCCCATTACGTCATGCTTCAGAAATGTGGAAAATGGTCCGTTTTCAAATGTTTTATTTTTGAACGTCAGTTCACATTTGTAGGTGGATCATCAGTGTTAGAGCTAAAATTAGCATGTTTAAAGTGATTTTCATGCTTCCAGGGGCTCGGGAAGTTAATTAAATACCATTTGGAGGCATTTAATGTTCGAGCAAAAACGGCTGATTTTCGACAAAAGAGATAACACCCCCCCATTACGTCATGCTTCAGAAATGTGGAAAATGGTCCGTTTTCAAATGTTTTATTTTTGAACGTCAGTTCACATTTGTAGGTGGATCATCAGTGTTAGAGCTAAAATTAGCATGTTTAAAGTGATTTTCATGCTTCCAGGGGCCCAAAACACAAGATTTATGGAATGGTTAAAAGTGCATGAAAATGGCCAATTTACTCACTCTGAGTTCTCAAAAAGGGTTTCTTCACCCCGGGAAGTTAATTAAATACCATTTGGAGGCATTTAATGTTCGAGCAAAAACGGCTGATTTTCGACAAAAGAGATAACACCCCACCATTACGTCATGCTTCAGAAATGTGGAAAATGGTCCGTTTTCAAATGTTTTATTTTTGAACGTCAGTTCACATTTGTAGGTGGATCATCAGTGTTAGAGCTAAAATTAGCATGTTTAAAGTGATTTTCATGCTTCCAGGGGCTCGGGAAGTTAATTAAATACCATTTGGAGGCATTTAATGTTCGAGCAAAAACGGCTGATTTTCGACAAAAGAGATAACACCCCCCCATTACGTCATGCTTCAGAAATGTGGAAAATGGTCCGTTTTCAAATGTTTTATTTTTGAACGTCAGTTCACATTTGTAGGTGGATCATCAGTGTTAGAGCTAAAATTAGCATGTTTAAAGTGATTTTCATGCTTCCAGGGGCCCAAAACACAAGATTTATGGAATGGTTAAAAGTGCATGAAAATGGCCAATTTACTCACTCTGAGTTCTCAAAAAGGGTTTCTTCACCCCGGGAAGTTAATTAAATACCATTTGGAGGCATTTAATGTTCGAGCAAAAACGGCAGATTTTCGACAAAAGAGATAACACCCCCCCATTACGTCATGCTTCAGAAATGTGGAAAATGGTCCGTTTTCAAATGTTTTATTTTTGAACGTCAGTTCACATTTGTAGGTGGATCATCAGTGTTAGAGCTAAAATTAGCATGTTTAAAGTGATTTTCATGCTTCCAGGGGCCCAAAACACAAGATTTATGGAATGGTTAAAAGTGCATGAAAATGGCCAATTTACTCACTCTGAGTTCTCAAAAAGGGTTTCTTCACCCCGGGAAGTTAATTAAATACCATTTGGAGGCATTTAATGTTCGAGCAAAAACGGCTGATTTTCGACAAAAGAGATAACACCCCCCCATTACGTCATGCTTCAGAAATGTGGAAAATGGTCCGTTTTCAAATGTTTTATTTTTGAACGTCAGTTCACATTTGTAGGTGGATCATCAGTGTTAGAGCTAAAATTAGCATGTTTAAAGTGATTTTCATGCTTCCAGGGGCTCGGGAAGTTAATTAAATACCATTTGGAGGCATTTAATGTTCGAGCAAAAACGGCTGATTTTCGACAAAAGAGATAACACCCCCCCATTACGTCATGCTTCAGAAATGTGGAAAATGGTCCGTTTTCAAATGTTTTATTTTTGAACGTCAGTTCACATTTGTAGGTGGATCATCAGTGTTAGAGCTAAAATTAGCATGTTTAAAGTGATTTTCATGCTTCCAGGGGCTCGGGAAGTTAATTAAATACCATTTGGAGGCATTTAATGTTCGAGCAAAAACGGCTGATTTTCGACAAAAGAGATAACACCCCCCCATTACGTCATGCTTCAGAAATGTGGAAAATGGTCCGTTTTCAAATGTTTTATTTTTGAACGTCAGTTCACATTTGTAGGTGGATCATCAGTGTTAGAGCTAAAATTAGCATGTTTAAAGTGATTTTCATGCTTCCAGGGGCCCAAAACACAAGATTTATGGAATGGTTAAAAGTGCATGAAAATGGCCAATTTACTCACTCTGAGTTCTCAAAAAGGGTTTCTTCACCCCGGGAAGTTAATTAAATACCATTTGGAGGCATTTAATGTTCGAGCAAAAACGGCTGATTTTCGACAAAAGAGATAACACCCCCCCATTACGTCATGCTTCAGAAATGCGGAAAATGGTCCATTTTCAAATGTTTTATTTTTGAACGTCAGTTCACATTTGTAGGTGGATCATCAGTGTTAGAGCTAAAATTAGCATGTTTAAAGTGATTTTCATGCTTCCAGGGGCCCAAAACACAAGATTTATGGAATGGTTAAAAGTGCATGAAAATGGCCAATTTACTCACTCTGAGTTCTCAAAAAGGGTTTCTTCACCCCGGGAAGTTAATTAAATACCATTTGGAGGCATTTAATGTTCGAGCAAAAACGGCTGATTTTCAACAAAAGAGATAACACCCCCCCATTACGTCATGCTTCAGAAATGTGGAAAATGGTCCGTTTTCAAATGTTTTATTTTTGAACGTCAGTTCACATTTGTAGGTGGATCATCAGTGTTAGAGCTAAAATTAGCATGTTTAAAGTGATTTTCATGCTTCCAGGGGCTCGGGAAGTTAATTAAATACCATTTGGAGGCATTTAATGTTCGAGCAAAAACGGCTGATTTTCGACAAAAGAGATAACACCCCCCCATTACGTCATGCTTCAGAAATGTGGAAAATGGTCCGTTTTCAAATGTTTTATTTTTGAACGTCAGTTCACATTTGTAGGTGGATCATCAGTGTTAGAGCTAAAATTAGCATGTTTAAAGTGATTTTCATGCTTCCAGGGGCCCAAAACACAAGATTTATGGAATGGTTAAAAGTGCATGAAAATGGCCAATTTACTCACTCTGAGTTCTCAAAAAGGGTTTCTTCACCCCGGGAAGTTAATTAAATACCATTTGGAGGCATTTAATGTTCGAGCAAAAACGGCTGATTTTCGACAAAAGAGATAACACCCCCCCATTACGTCATGCTTCAGAAATGTGGAAAATGGTCCGTTTTCAAATGTTTTATTTTTGAACGTCAGTTCACATTTGTAGGTGGATCATCAGTGTTAGAGCTAAAATTAGCATGTTTAAAGTGATTTTCATGCTTCCAGGGGCCCAAAACACAAGATTTATGGAATGGTTAAAAGTGCATGAAAATGGCCAATTTACTCACTCTGAGTTCTCAAAAAGGGTTTCTTCACCCCGGGAAGTTAATTAAATACCATTTGGAGGCATTTAATGTTCGAGCAAAAACGGCTGATTTTCGACAAAAGAGATAACACCCCCCCATTACGTCATGCTTCAGAAATGTGGAAAATGGTCCGTTTTCAAATGTTTTATTTTTGAACGTCAGTTCACATTTGTAGGTGGATCATCAGTGTTAGAGCTAAAATTAGCATGTTTAAAGTGATTTTCATGCTTCCAGGGGCCCAAAACACAAGATTTATGGAATGGTTAAAAGTGCATGAAAATGGCCAATTTACTCACTCTGAGTTCTCAAAAAGGGTTTCTTCACCCCGGGAAGTTAATTAAATACCATTTGGAGGCATTTAATGTTCGAGCAAAAACGGCTGATTTTCGACAAAAGAGATAACACCCCCCCATTACGTCATGCTTCAGAAATGTGGAAAATGGTCCGTTTTCAAATGTTTTATTTTTGAACGTCAGTTCACATTTGTAGGTGGATCATCAGTGTTAGAGCTAAAATTAGCATGTTTAAAGTGATTTTCATGCTTCCAGGGGCTCGGGAAGTTAATTAAATACCATTTGGAGGCATTTAATGTTCGAGCAAAAACGGCTGATTTTCGACAAAAGAGATAACACCCCCCCATTACGTCATGCTTCAGAAATGTGGAAAATGGTCCGTTTTCAAATGTTTTATTTTTGAACGTCAGTTCACATTTGTAGGTGGATCATCAGTGTTAGAGCTAAAATTAGCATGTTTAAAGTGATTTTCATGCTTCCAGGGGCTCGGGAAGTTAATTAAATACCATTTGGAGGCATTTAATGTTCGAGCAAAAACGGCTGATTTTCGACAAAAGAGATAACACCCCCCCATTACGTCATGCTTCAGAAATGTGGAAAATGGTCCGTTTTCAAATGTTTTATTTTTGAACGTCAGTTCACATTTGTAGGTGGATCATCAGTGTTAGAGCTAAAATTAGCATGTTTAAAGTGATTTTCATGCTTCCAGGGGCTCGGGAAGTTAATTAAATACCATTTGGAGGCATTTAATGTTCGAGCAAAAACGGCTGATTTTCGACAAAAGAGATAACACCCCCCCATTACGTCATGCTTCAGAAATGTGGAAAATGGTCCGTTTTCAAATGTTTTATTTTTGAACGTCAGTTCACATTTGTAGGTGGATCATCAGTGTTAGAGCTAAAATTAGCATGTTTAAAGTGATTTTCATGCTTCCAGGGGCTCGGGAAGTTAATTAAATACCATTTGGAGGCATTTAATGTTCGAGCAAAAACGGCTGATTTTCGACAAAAGAGATAACACCCCCCCATTACGTCATGCTTCAGAAATGTGGAAAATGGTCCGTTTTCAAATGTTTTATTTTTGAACGTCAGTTCACATTTGTAGGTGGATCATCAGTGTTAGAGCTAAAATTAGCATGTTTAAAGTGATTTTCATGCTTCCAGGGGCTCGGGAAGTTAATTAAATACCATTTGGAGGCATTTAATGTTCGAGCAAAAACGGCTGATTTTCGACAAAAGAGATAACACCCCCCCATTACGTCATGCTTCAGAAATGTGGAAAATGGTCCGTTTTCAAATGTTTTATTTTTGAACGTCAGTTCACATTTGTAGGTGGATCATCAGTGTTAGAGCTAAAATTAGCATGTTTAAAGTGATTTTCATGCTTCCAGGGGCCCAAAACACAAGATTTATGGAATGGTTAAAAGTGCATGAAAATGGCCAATTTACTCACTCTGAGTTCTCAAAAAGGGTTTCTTCACCCCGGGAAGTTAATTAAATACCATTTGGAGGCATTTAATGTTCGAGCAAAAACGGCTGATTTTCGACAAAAGAGATAACACCCCCCCATTACGTCATGCTTCAGAAATGTGGAAAATGGTCCGTTTTCAAATGTTTTATTTTTGAACGTCAGTTCACATTTGTAGGTGGATCATCAGTGTTAGAGCTAAAATTAGCATGTTTAAAGTGATTTTCATGCTTCCAGGGGCCCAAAACACAAGATTTATGGAATGGTTAAAAGTGCATGAAAATGGCCAATTTACTCACTCTGAGTTCTCAAAAAGGGTTTCTTCACCCCGGGAAGTTAATTAAATACCATTTGGAGGCATTTAATGTTCGAGCAAAAACGGCTGATTTTCGACAAAAGAGATAACACCCCCCCATTACGTCATGCTTCAGAAAGGTGGAAAATGGTCCGTTTTCAAATGTTTTATTTTTGAACGTCAGTTCACATTTGTAGGTGGATCATCAGTGTTAGAGCTAAAATTAGCATGTTTAAAGTGATTTTCATGCTTCCAGGGGCCCAAAACACAAGATTTATGGAATGGTTAAAAGTGCATGAAAATGGCCAATTTACTCACTCTGAGTTCTCAAAAAGGGTTTCTTCACCCCGGGAAGTTAATTAAATACCATTTGGAGGCATTTAATGTTCGAGCAAAAACGGCTGATTTTCGACAAAAGAGATAACACCCCCCCATTACGTCATGCTTCAGAAATGTGGAAAATGGTCCGTTTTCAAATGTTTTATTTTTGAACGTCAGTTCACATTTGTAGGTGGATCATCAGTGTTAGAGCTAAAATTAGCATGTTTAAAGTGATTTTCATGCTTCCAGGGGCTCGGGAAGTTAATTAAATACCATTTGGAGGCATTTAATGTTCGAGCAAAAACGGCTGATTTTCGACAAAAGAGATAACACCCCCCCATTACGTCATGCTTCAGAAATGTGGAAAATGGTCCGTTTTCAAATGTTTTATTTTTGAACGTCAGTTCACATTTGTAGGTGGATCATCAGTGTTAGAGCTAAAATTAGCATGTTTAAAGTGATTTTCATGCTTCCAGGGGCTCGGGAAGTTAATTAAATACCATTTGGAGGCTTTTAATGTTCGAGCAAAAACGGCTGATTTTCGACAAAAGAGATAACACCCCCCATTACGTCATGCTTCAGAAATGTGGAAAATGGTCCGTTTTCAAATGTTTTATTTTTGAACGTCAGTTCACATTTGTAGGTGGATCATCAGTGTTAGAGCTAAAATTAGCATGTTTAAAGTGATTTTCATGCTTCCAGGGGCTCGGGAAGTTAATTAAATACCATTTGGAGGCATTTAATGTTCGAGCAAAAACGGCTGATTTTCGACAAAAGAGATAACACCCCCCCATTACGTCATGCTTCAGAAATGTGGAAAATGGTCCGTTTTCAAATGTTTTATTTTTGAACGTCAGTTCACATTTGTAGGTGGATCATCAGTGTTAGAGCTAAAATTAGCATGTTTAAAGTGATTTTCATGCTTCCAGGGGCTCGGGAAGTTAATTAAATACCATTTGGAGGCATTTAATGTTCGAGCAAAAACGGCTGATTTTCGACAAAAGAGATAACACCCCCCCATTACGTCATGCTTCAGAAATGTGGAAAATGGTCCGTTTTCAAATGTTTTATTTTTGAACGTCAGTTCACATTTGTAGGTGGATCATCAGTGTTAGAGCTAAAATTAGCATGTTTAAAGTGATTTTCATGCTTCCAGGGGCTCGGGAAGTTAATTAAATACCATTTGGAGGCATTTAATGTTCGAGCAAAAACGGCTGATTTTCGACAAAAGAGATAACACCCCCCCATTACGTCATGCTTCAGAAATGTGGAAAATGGTCCGTTTTCAAATGTTTTATTTTTGAACGTCAGTTCACATTTGTAGGTGGATCATCAGTGTTAGAGCTAAAATTAGCATGTTTAAAGTGATTTTCATGCTTCCAGGGGCTCGGGAAGTTAATTAAATACCATTTGGAGGCATTTAATGTTCGAGCAAAAACGGCTGATTTTCGACAAAAGAGATAACACCCCCCCATTACGTCATGCTTCAGAAATGTGGAAAATGGTCCGTTTTCAAATGTTTTATTTTTGAACGTCAGTTCACATTTGTAGGTGGATCATCAGTGTTAGAGCTAAAATTAGCATGTTTAAAGTGATTTTCATGCTTCCAGGGGCTCGGGAAGTTAATTAAATACCATTTGGAGGCATTTAATGTTCGAGCAAAAACGGCTGATTTTCGACAAAAGAGATAACACCCCCCCATTACGTCATGCTTCAGAAATGTGGAAAATGGTCCGTTTTCAAATGTTTTATTTTTGAACGTCAGTTCACATTTGTAGGTGGATCATCAGTGTTAGAGCTAAAATTAGCATGTTTAAAGTGATTTTCATGCTTCCAGGGGCCCAAAACACAAGATTTATGGAATGGTTAAAAGTGCATGAAAATGGCCAATTTACTCACTCTGAGTTCTCAAAAAGGGTTTCTTCACCCCGGGAAGTTAATTAAATACCATTTGGAGGCATTTAATGTTCGAGCAAAAACGGCTGATTTTCGACAAAAGAGATAACACCCCCCCATTACGTCATGCTTCAGAAATGTGGAAAATGGTCCGTTTTCAAATGTTTTATTTTTGAACGTCAGTTCACATTTGTAGGTGGATCATCAGTGTTAGAGCTAAAATTAGCATGTTTAAAGTGATTTTCATGCTTCCAGGGGCTCGGGAAGTTAATTAAATACCATTTGGAGGCATTTAATGTTCGAGCAAAAACGGCTGATTTTCGACAAAAGAGATAACACCCCCCCATTACGTCATGCTTCAGAAATGTGGAAAATGGTCCGTTTTCAAATGTTTTATTTTTGAACGTCAGTTCACATTTGTAGGTGGATCATCAGTGTTAGAGCTAAAATTAGCATGTTTAAAGTGATTTTCATGCTTCCAGGGGCTCGGGAAGTTAATTAAATACCATTTGGAGGCATTTAATGTTCGAGCAAAAACGGCTGATTTTCGACAAAAGAGATAACACCCCCCCATTACGTCATGCTTCAGAAATGTGGAAAATGGTCCGTTTTCAAATGTTTTATTTTTGAACGTCAGTTCACATTTGTAGGTGGATCATCAGTGTTAGAGCTAAAATTAGCATGTTTAAAGTGATTTTCATGCTTCCAGGGGCTCGGGAAGTTAATTAAATACCATTTGGAGGCATTTAATGTTCGAGCAAAAACGGCTGATTTTCGACAAAAGAGATAACACCCCCCCATTACGTCATGCTTCAGAAATGTGGAAAATGGTCCGTTTTCAAATGTTTTATTTTTGAACGTCAGTTCACATTTGTAGGTGGATCATCAGTGTTAGAGCTAAAATTAGCATGTTTAAAGTGATTTTCATGCTTCCAGGGGCTCGGGAAGTTAATTAAATACCATTTGGAGGCATTTAATGTTCGAGCAAAAACGGCTGATTTTCGACAAAAGAGATAACACCCCCCCATTACGTCATGCTTCAGAAATGTGGAAAATGGTCCGTTTTCAAATGTTTTATTTTTGAACGTCAGTTCACATTTGTAGGTGGATCATCAGTGTTAGAGCTAAAATTAGCATGTTTAAAGTGATTTTCATGCTTCCAGGGGCTCGGGAAGTTAATTAAATACCATTTGGAGGCATTTAATGTTCGAGCAAAAACGGCTGATTTTCGACAAAAGAGATAACACCCCCCCATTACGTCATGCTTCAGAAATGTGGAAAATGGTCCGTTTTCAAATGTTTTATTTTTGAACGTCAGTTCACATTTGTAGGTGGATCATCAGTGTTAGAGCTAAAATTAGCATGTTTAAAGTGATTTTCATGCTTCCAGGGGCTCGGGAAGTTAATTAAATACCAATTGGAGGCATTTAATGTTCGAGCAAAAACGGCTGATTTTCGACAAAAGAGATAACACCCCCCCATTACGTCATGCTTCAGAAATGTGGAAAATGGTCCGTTTTCAAATGTTTTATTTTTGAACGTCAGTTCACATTTGTAGGTGGATCATCAGTGTTAGAGCTAAAATTAGCATGTTTAAAGTGATTTTCATGCTTCCAGGGGCCCAAAACACAAGATTTATGGAATGGTTAAAAGTGCATGAAAATGGCCAATTTACTCACTCTGAGTTCTCAAAAAGGGTTTCTTCACCCCGGGAAGTTAATTAAATACCATTTGGAGGCATTTAATGTTCGAGCAAAAACGGCTGATTTTCGACAAAAGAGATAACACCCCCCCATTACGTCATGCTTCAGAAATGTGGAAAATGGTCCGTTTTCAAATGTTTTATTTTTGAACGTCAGTTCACATTTGTAGGTGGATCATCAGTGTTAGAGCTAAAATTAGCATGTTTAAAGTGATTTTCATGCTTCCAGGGGCTCGGGAAGTTAATTAAATACCATTTGGAGGCATTTAATGTTCGAGCAAAAACGGCTGATTTTCGACAAAAGAGATAACACCCCCCCCATTACGTCATGCTTCAGAAATGTGGAAAATGGTCCGTTTTCAAATGTTTTATTTTTGAACGTCAGTTCACATTTGTAGGTGGATCATCAGTGTTAGAGCTAAAATTAGCATGTTTAAAGTGATTTTCATGCTTCCAGGGGCCCAAAACACAAGATTTATGGAATGGTTAAAAGTGCATGAAAATGGCCAATTTACTCACTCTGAGTTCTCAAAAAGGGTTTCTTCACCCCGGGAAGTTAATTAAATACCATTTGGAGGCATTTAATGTTCGAGCAAAAACGGCTGATTTTCGACAAAAGAGATAACACCCCCCCATTACGTCATGCTTCAGAAATGTGGAAAATGGTCCGTTTTCAAATGTTTTATTTTTGAACGTCAGTTCACATTTGTAGGTGGATCATCAGTGTTAGAGCTAAAATTAGCATGTTTAAAGTGATTTTCATGCTTCCAGGGGCTCGGGAAGTTAATTAAATACCATTTGGAGGCATTTAATGTTCGAGCAAAAACGGCTGATTTTCGACAAAAGAGATAACACCCCCCCATTACGTCATGCTTCAGAAATGTGGAAAATGGTCCGTTTTCAAATGTTTTATTTTTGAACGTCAGTTCACATTTGTAGGTGGATCATCAGTGTTAGAGCTAAAATTAGCATGTTTAAAGTGATTTTCATGCTTCCAGGGCCTCGGGAAGTTAATTAAATACCATTTGGAGGCATTTAATGTTCGAGCAAAAACGGCTGATTTTCGACAAAAGAGATAACACCCCCCCATTACGTCATGCTTCAGAAATGTGGAAAATGGTCCGTTTTCAAATGTTTTATTTTTGAACGTCAGTTCACATTTGTAGGTGGATCATCAGTGTTAGAGCTAAAATTAGCATGTTTAAAGTGATTTTCATGCTTCCAGGGGCTCGGGAAGTTAATTAAATACCATTTGGAGGCATTTAATGTTCGAGCAAAAACGGCTGATTTTCGACAAAAGAGATAACACCCCCCCATTACGTCATGCTTCAGAAATGTGGAAAATGGTCCGTTTTCAAATGTTTTATTTTTGAACGTCAGTTCACATTTGTAGGTGGATCATCAGTGTTAGAGCTAAAATTAGCATGTTTAAAGTGATTTTCATGCTTCCAGGGGCTCGGGAAGTTAATTAAATACCATTTGGAGGCATTTAATGTTCGAGCAAAAACGGCTGATTTTCGACAAAAGAGATAACACCCCCCCATTACGTCATGCTTCAGAAATGTGGAAAATGGTCCGTTTTCAAATGTTTTATTTTTGAACGTCAGTTCACATTTGTAGGTGGATCATCAGTGTTAGAGCTAAAATTAGCATGTTTAAAGTGATTTTCATGCTTCCAGGGGCTCGGGAAGTTAATTAAATACCATTTGGAGGCATTTAATGTTCGAGCAAAAACGGCTGATTTTCGACAAAAGAGATAACACCCCCCCATTACGTCATGCTTCAGAAATGTGGAAAATGGTCCGTTTTCAAATGTTTTATTTTTGAACGTCAGTTCACATTTGTAGGTGGATCATCAGTGTTAGAGATAAAATTAGCATGTTTAAAGTGATTTTCATGCTTCCAGGGGCCCAAAACACAAGATTTATGGAATGGTTAAAAGTGCATGAAAATGGCCAATTTACTCACTCTGAGTTCTCAAAAAGGGTTTCTTCACCCCGGGAAGTTAATTAAATACCATTTGGAGGCACTTAATGTTCGAGCAAAAACGGCTGATTTTCGACAAAAGAGATAACACCCCCCCATTACGTCATGCTTCAGAAATGTGGAAAATGGTCCGTTTTCAAATGTTTTATTTTTGAACGTCAGTTCACATTTGTAGGTGGATCATCAGTGTTAGAGCTAAAATTAGCATGTTTAAAGTGATTTTCATGCTTCCAGGGGCCCAAAACACAAGATTTATGGAATGGTTAAAAGTGCATGAAAATGGCCAATTTACTCACTCTGAGTTCTCAAAAAGGGTTTCTTCACCCCGGGAAGTTAATTAAATACCATTTGGAGGCATTTAATGTTCGAGCAAAAACGGCTGATTTTCGACAAAAGAGATAACACCCCCCCATTACGTCATGCTTCAGAAATGTGGAAAATGGTCCGTTTTCAAATGTTTTATTCTTGAACGTCAGTTCACATTTGTAGGTGGATCATCAGTGTTAGAGCTAAAATTAGCATGTTTAAAGTGATTTTCATGCTTCCAGGGGCTCGGGAAGTTAATTAAATACCATTTGGAGGCATTTAATGTTCGAGCAAAAACGGCTGATTTTCGACAAAAGAGATAACACCCCCCCATTACGTCATGCTTCAGAAATGTGGAAAATGGTCCGTTTTCAAATGTTTTATTTTTGAACGTCAGTTCACATTTGTAGGTGGATCATCAGTGTTAGAGCTAAAATTAGCATGTTTAAAGTGATTTTCATGCTTCCAGGGGCCCAAAACACAAGATTTATGGAATGGTTAAAAGTGCATGAAAATGGCCAATTTACTCACTCTGAGTTCTCAAAAAGGGTTTCTTCACCCCGGGAAGTTAATTAAATACCATTTGGAGGCATTTAATGTTCGAGCAAAAACGGCTGATTTTCGACAAAAGAGATAACACCCCCCCATTACGTCATGCTTCAGAAATGTGGAAAATGGTCCGTTTTCAAATGTTTTATTTTTGAACGTCAGTTCACATTTGTAGGTGGATCATCAGTGTTAGAGCTAAAATTAGCATGTTTAAAGTGATTTTCATGCTTCCAGGGGCTCGGGAAGTTAATTAAATACCATTTGGAGGCATTTAATGTTCGAGCAAAAACGGCTGATTTTCGACAAAAGAGATAACACCCCCCCATTACGTCATGCTTCAGAAATGTGGAAAATGGTCCGTTTTCAAATGTTTTATTTTTGAACGTCAGTTCACATTTGTAGGTGGATCATCAGTGTTAGAGCTAAAATTAGCATGTTTAAAGTGATTTTCATGCTTCCAGGGGCCCAAAACACAAGATTTATGGAATGGTTAAAAGTGCATGAAAATGGCCAATTTACTCACTCTGAGTTCTCAAAAAGGGTTTCTTCACCCCGGGAAGTTAATTAAATACCATTTGGAGGCATTTAATGTTCGAGCAAAAACGGCTGATTTTCGACAAAAGAGATAACACCCCCCCATTACGTCATGCTTCAGAAATGTGGAAAATGGTCCGTTTTCAAATGTTTTATTTTTGAACGTCAGTTCACATTTGTAGGTGGATCATCAGTGTTAGAGCTAAAATTAGCATGTTTAAAGTGATTTTCATGCTTCCAGGGGCTCGGGAAGTTAATTAAATACCATTTGGAGGCATTTAATGTTCGAGCAAAAACGGCTGATTTTCGACAAAAGAGATAACACCCCCCCATTACGTCATGCTTCAGAAATGTGGAAAATGGTCCGTTTTCAAATGTTTTATTTTTGAACGTCAGTTCACATTTGTAGGTGGATCATCAGTGTTAGAGCTAAAATTAGCATGTTTAAAGTGATTTTCATGCTTCCAGGGGCTCGGGAAGTTAATTAAATACCATTTGGAGGCATTTAATGTTCGAGCAAAAACGGCTGATTTTCGACAAAAGAGATAACACCCCCCCATTACGTCATGCTTCAGAAATGTGGAAAATGGTCCGTTTTCAAATGTTTTATTTTTGAACGTCAGTTCACATTTGTAGGTGGATCATCAGTGTTAGAGCTAAAATTAGCATGTTTAAAGTGATTTTCATGCTTCCAGGGGCTCGGGAAGTTAATTAAATACCATTTGGAGGCATTTAATGTTCGAGCAAAAACGGCTGATTTTCGACAAAAGAGATAACACCCCCCCATTACGTCATGCTTCAGAAATGTGGAAAATGGTCCGTTTTCAAATGTTTTATTTTTGAACGTCAGTTCACATTTGTAGGTGGATCATCAGTGTTAGAGCTAAAATTAGCATGTTTAAAGTGATTTTCATGCTTCCAGGGGCTCGGGAAGTTAATTAAATACCATTTGGAGGCATTTAATGTTCGAGCAAAAACGGCTGATTTTCGACAAAAGAGATAACACCCCCCCATTACGTCATGCTTCAGAAATGTGGAAAATGGTCCGTTTTCAAATGTTTTATTTTTGAACGTCAGTTCACATTTGTAGGTGGATCATCAGTGTTAGAGCTAAAATTAGCATGTTTAAAGTGATTTTCATGCTTCCAGGGGCTCGGGAAGTTAATTAAATACCATTTGGAGGCATTTAATGTTCGAGCAAAAACGGCTGATTTTCGACAAAAGAGATAACACCCCCCCATTACGTCATGCTTCAGAAATGTGGAAAATGGTCCGTTTTCAAATGTTTTATTTTTGAACGTCAGTTCACATTTGTAGGTGGATCATCAGTGTTAGAGATAAAATTAGCATGTTTAAAGTGATTTTCATGCTTCCAGGGGCCCAAAACACAAGATTTATGGAATGGTTAAAAGTGCATGAAAATGGCCAATTTACTCACTCTGAGTTCTCAAAAAGGGTTTCTTCACCCCGGGAAGTTAATTAAATACCATTTGGAGGCACTTAATGTTCGAGCAAAAACGGCTGATTTTCGACAAAAGAGATAACACCCCCCCATTACGTCATGCTTCAGAAATGTGGAAAATGGTCCGTTTTCAAATGTTTTATTTTTGAACGTCAGTTCACATTTGTAGGTGGATCATCAGTGTTAGAGCTAAAATTAGCATGTTTAAATTGATTTTCATGCTTCCAGGGGCCCAAAACACAAGATTTATGGAATGGTTAAAAGTGCATGAAAATGGCCAATTTACTCACTCTGAGTTCTCAAAAAGGGTTTCTTCACCCCGGGAACTTAATTAAATACCATTTGGAGGCATTTAATGTTCGAGCAAAAACGGCTGATTTTCGACAAAAGAGATAACACCACCCCATTACGTCATGCTTCAGAAATGTGGAAAATGGTCCGTTTTCAAATGTTTTATTTTTGAACGTCAGTTCACATTTGTAGGTGGATCATCAGTGTTAGAGCTAAAATTAGCATGTTTAAAGTGATTTTCATGCTTCCAGGGGCCCAAAACACAAGATTTATGGAATGGTTAAAAGTGCATGAAAATGGCCAATTTACTCACTCTGAGTTCTCAAAAAGGGTTTCTTCACCCCGGGAAGTTAATTAAATACCATTTGGAGGCATTTAATGTTCGAGCAAAAACGGCTGATTTTCGACAAAAGAGATAACACCCCCCCATTACGTCATGCTTCAGAAATGTGGAAAATGGTCCGTTTTCAAATGTTTTATTTTTGAACGTCAGTTCACATTTGTAGGTGGATCATCAGTGTTAGAGCTAAAATTAGCATGTTTAAAGTGATTTTCATGCTTCCAGGGGCTCGGGAAGTTAATTAAATACCATTTGGAGGCATTTAATGTTCGAGCAAAAACGGCTGATTTTCGACAAAAGAGATAACACCCCCCCATTACGTCATGCTTCAGAAATGTGGAAAATGGTCCGTTTTCAAATGTTTTATTTTTGAACGTCAGTTCACATTTGTAGGTGGATCATCAGTGTTAGAGCTAAAATTAGCATGTTTAAAGTGATTTTCATGCTTCCAGGGGCCCAAAACACAAGATTTATGGAATGGTTAAAAGTGCATGAAAATGGCCAATTTACTCACTCTGAGTTCTCAAAAAGGGTTTCTTCACCCCGGGAAGTTAATTAAATACCATTTGGAGGCATTTAATGTTCGAGCAAAAACGGCTGATTTTCGACAAAAGAGATAACACCCCCCCATTACGTCATGCTTCAGAAATGTGGAAAATGGTCCGTTTTCAAATGTTTTATTTTTGAACGTCAGTTCACATTTGTAGGTGGATCATCAGTGTTAGAGCTAAAATTAGCATGTTTAAAGTGATTTTCATGCTTCCAGGGGCTCGGGAAGTTAATTAAATACCATTTGGAGGCATTTAATGTTCGAGCAAAAACGGCTGATTTTCGACAAAAGAGATAACACCCCCCCATTACGTCATGCTTCAGAAATGTGGAAAATGGTCCGTTTTCAAATGTTTTATTTTTGAACGTCAGTTCACATTTGTAGGTGGATCATCAGTGTTAGAGCTAAAATTAGCATGTTTAAAGTGATTTTCATGCTTCCAGGGCCTCGGGAAGTTAATTAAATACCATTTGGAGGCATTTAATGTTCGAGCAAAAACGGCTGATTTTCGACAAAAGAGATAACACCCCCCCATTACGTCATGCTTCAGAAATGTGGAAAATGGTCCGTTTTCAAATGTTTTATTTTTGAACGTCAGTTCACATTTGTAGGTGGATCATCAGTGTTAGAGCTAAAATTAGCATGTTTAAAGTGATTTTCATGCTTCCAGGGGCTCGGGAAGTTAATTAAATACCATTTGGAGGCATTTAATGTTCGAGCAAAAACGGCTGATTTTCGACAAAAGAGATAACACCCCCCCATTACGTCATGCTTCAGAAATGTGGAAAATGGTCCGTTTTCAAATGTTTTATTTTTGAACGTCAGTTCACATTTGTAGGTGGATCATCAGTGTTAGAGCTAAAATTAGCATGTTTAAAGTGATTTTCATGCTTCCAGGGGCTCGGGAAGTTAATTAAATACCATTTGGAGGCATTTAATGTTCGAGCAAAAACGGCTGATTTTCGACAAAAGAGATAACACCCCCCCATTACGTCATGCTTCAGAAATGTGGAAAATGGTCCGTTTTCAAATGTTTTATTTTTGAACGTCAGTTCACATTTGTAGGTGGATCATCAGTGTTAGAGATAAAATTAGCATGTTTAAAGTGATTTTCATGCTTCCAGGGGCCCAAAACACAAGATTTATGGAATGGTTAAAAGTGCATGAAAATGGCCAATTTACTCACTCTGAGTTCTCAAAAAGGGTTTCTTCACCCCGGGAAGTTAATTAAATACCATTTGGAGGCACTTAATGTTCGAGCAAAAACGGCTGATTTTCGACAAAAGAGATAACACCCCCCCATTACGTCATGCTTCAGAAATGTGGAAAATGGTCCGTTTTCAAATGTTTTATTTTTGAACGTCAGTTCACATTTGTAGGTGGATCATCAGTGTTAGAGCTAAAATTAGCATGTTTAAAGTGATTTTCATGCTTCCAGGGGCCCAAAACACAAGATTTATGGAATGGTTAAAAGTGCATGAAAATGGCCAATTTACTCACTCTGAGTTCTCAAAAAGGGTTTCTTCACCCCGGGAAGTTAATTAAATACCATTTGGAGGCATTTAATGTTCGAGCAAAAACGGCTGATTTTCGACAAAAGAGATAACACCCCCCCATTACGTCATGCTTCAGAAATGTGGAAAATGGTCCGTTTTCAAATGTTTTATTCTTGAACGTCAGTTCACATTTGTAGGTGGATCATCAGTGTTAGAGCTAAAATTAGCATGTTTAAAGTGATTTTCATGCTTCCAGGGGCTCGGGAAGTTAATTAAATACCATTTGGAGGCATTTAATGTTCGAGCAAAAACGGCTGATTTTCGACAAAAGAGATAACACCCCCCCATTACGTCATGCTTCAGAAATGTGGAAAATGGTCCGTTTTCAAATGTTTTATTTTTGAACGTCAGTTCACATTTGTAGGTGGATCATCAGTGTTAGAGCTAAAATTAGCATGTTTAAAGTGATTTTCATGCTTCCAGGGGCCCAAAACACAAGATTTATGGAATGGTTAAAAGTGCATGAAAATGGCCAATTTACTCACTCTGAGTTCTCAAAAAGGGTTTCTTCACCCCGGGAAGTTAATTAAATACCATTTGGAGGCATTTAATGTTCGAGCAAAAACGGCTGATTTTCGACAAAAGAGATAACACCCCCCCATTACGTCATGCTTCAGAAATGTGGAAAATGGTCCGTTTTCAAATGTTTTATTTTTGAACGTCAGTTCACATTTGTAGGTGGATCATCAGTGTTAGAGCTAAAATTAGCATGTTTAAAGTGATTTTCATGCTTCCAGGGGCTCGGGAAGTTAATTAAATACCATTTGGAGGCATTTAATGTTCGAGCAAAAACGGCTGATTTTCGACAAAAGAGATAACACCCCCCCATTACGTCATGCTTCAGAAATGTGGAAAATGGTCCGTTTTCAAATGTTTTATTTTTGAACGTCAGTTCACATTTGTAGGTGGATCATCAGTGTTAGAGCTAAAATTAGCATGTTTAAAGTGATTTTCATGCTTCCAGGGGCCCAAAACACAAGATTTATGGAATGGTTAAAAGTGCATGAAAATGGCCAATTTACTCACTCTGAGTTCTCAAAAAGGGTTTCTTCACCCCGGGAAGTTAATTAAATACCATTTGGAGGCATTTAATGTTCGAGCAAAAACGGCTGATTTTCGACAAAAGAGATAACACCCCCCCATTACGTCATGCTTCAGAAATGTGGAAAATGGTCCGTTTTCAAATGTTTTATTTTTGAACGTCAGTTCACATTTGTAGGTGGATCATCAGTGTTAGAGCTAAAATTAGCATGTTTAAAGTGATTTTCATGCTTCCAGGGGCTCGGGAAGTTAATTAAATACCATTTGGAGGCATTTAATGTTCGAGCAAAAACGGCTGATTTTCGACAAAAGAGATAACACCCCCCCATTACGTCATGCTTCAGAAATGTGGAAAATGGTCCGTTTTCAAATGTTTTATTTTTGAACGTCAGTTCACATTTGTAGGTGGATCATCAGTGTTAGAGCTAAAATTAGCATGTTTAAAGTGATTTTCATGCTTCCAGGGGCTCGGGAAGTTAATTAAATACCATTTGGAGGCATTTAATGTTCGAGCAAAAACGGCTGATTTTCGACAAAAGAGATAACACCCCCCCATTACGTCATGCTTCAGAAATGTGGAAAATGGTCCGTTTTCAAATGTTTTATTTTTGAACGTCAGTTCACATTTGTAGGTGGATCATCAGTGTTAGAGCTAAAATTAGCATGTTTAAAGTGATTTTCATGCTTCCAGGGGCTCGGGAAGTTAATTAAATACCATTTGGAGGCATTTAATGTTCGAGCAAAAACGGCTGATTTTCGACAAAAGAGATAACACCCCCCCATTACGTCATGCTTCAGAAATGTGGAAAATGGTCCGTTTTCAAATGTTTTATTTTTGAACGTCAGTTCACATTTGTAGGTGGATCATCAGTGTTAGAGCTAAAATTAGCATGTTTAAAGTGATTTTCATGCTTCCAGGGGCTCGGGAAGTTAATTAAATACCATTTGGAGGCATTTAATGTTCGAGCAAAAACGGCTGATTTTCGACAAAAGAGATAACACCCCCCCATTACGTCATGCTTCAGAAATGTGGAAAATGGTCCGTTTTCAAATGTTTTATTTTTGAACGTCAGTTCACATTTGTAGGTGGATCATCAGTGTTAGAGCTAAAATTAGCATGTTTAAAGTGATTTTCATGCTTCCAGGGGCTCGGGAAGTTAATTAAATACCATTTGGAGGCATTTCATGTTCGAGCAAAAACGGCTGATTTTCGACAAAAGAGATAACACCCCCCCATTACGTCATGCTTCAGAAATGTGGAAAATGGTCCGTTTTCAAATGTTTTATTTTTGAACGTCAGTTCACATTTGTAGGTGGATCATCAGTGTTAGAGATAAAATTAGCATGTTTAAAGTGATTTTCATGCTTCCAGGGGCCCAAAACACAAGATTTATGGAATGGTTAAAAGTGCATGAAAATGGCCAATTTACTCACTCTGAGTTCTCAAAAAGGGTTTCTTCACCCCGGGAAGTTAATTAAATACCATTTGGAGGCACTTAATGTTCGAGCAAAAACGGCTGATTTTCGACAAAAGAGATAACACCCCCCCATTACGTCATGCTTCAGAAATGTGGAAAATGGTCCGTTTTCAAATGTTTTATTTTTGAACGTCAGTTCACATTTGTAGGTGGATCATCAGTGTTAGAGCTAAAATTAGCATGTTTAAAGTGATTTTCATGCTTCCAGGGGCCCAAAACACAAGATTTATGGAATGGTTAAAAGTGCATGAAAATGGCCAATTTACTCACTCTGAGTTCTCAAAAAGGGTTTCTTCACCCCGGGAAGTTAATTAAATACCATTTGGAGGCATTTAATGTTCGAGCAAAAACGGCTGATTTTCGACAAAAGAGATAACACCACCCCATTACGTCATGCTTCAGAAATGTGGAAAATGGTCCGTTTTCAAATGTTTTATTTTTGAACGTCAGTTCACATTTGTAGGTGGATCATCAGTGTTAGAGCTAAAATTAGCATGTTTAAAGTGATTTTCATGCTTCCAGGGGCCCAAAACACAAGATTTATGGAATGGTTAAAAGTGCATGAAAATGGCCAATTTACTCACTCTGAGTTCTCAAAAAGGGTTTCTTCACCCCGGGAAGTTAATTAAATACCATTTGGAGGCATTTAATGTTCGAGCAAAAACGGCTGATTTTCGACAAAAGAGATAACACCCCCCCATTACGTCATGCTTCAGAAATGTGGAAAATGGTCCGTTTTCAAATGTTTTATTTTTGAACGTCAGTTCACATTTGTAGGTGGATCATCAGTGTTAGAGCTAAAATTAGCATGTTTAAAGTGATTTTCATGCTTCCAGGGGCCCAAAACACAAGATTTATGGAATGGTTAAAAGTGCATGAAAATGGCCAATTTACTCACTCTGAGTTCTCAAAAAGGGTTTCTTCACCCCGGGAAGTTAATTAAATACCATTTGGAGGCATTTAATGTTCGAGCAAAAACGGCTGATTTTCGACAAAAGAGATAACACCCCCCCATTACGTCATGCTTCAGAAATGTGGAAAATGGTCCGTTTTCAAATGTTTTATTTTTGAACGTCAGTTCACATTTGTAGGTGGATCATCAGTGTTAGAGCTAAAATTAGCATGTTTAAAGTGATTTTCATGCTTCCAGGGGCCCAAAACACAAGATTTATGGAATGGTTAAAAGTGCATGAAAATGGCCAATTTACTCACTCTGAGTTCTCAAAAAGGGTTTCTTCACCCCGGGAAGTTAATTAAATACCATTTGGAGGCATTTAATGTTCGAGCAAAAACGGCTGATTTTCGACAAAAGAGATAACACCCCCCCATTACGTCATGCTTCAGAAATGTGGAAAATGGTCCGTTTTCAAATGTTTTATTTTTGAACGTCAGTTCACATTTGTAGGTGGATCATCAGTGTTAGAGCTAAAATTAGCATGTTTAAAGTGATTTTCATGCTTCCAGGGGCTCGGGAAGTTAATTAAATACCATTTGGAGGCATTTAATGTTCGAGCAAAAACGGCTGATTTTCGACAAAAGAGATAACACCCCCCCATTACGTCATGCTTCAGAAATGTGGAAAATGGTCCGTTTTCAAATGTTTTATTTTTGAACGTCAGTTCACATTTGTAGGTGGATCATCAGTGTTAGAGCTAAAATTAGCATGTTTAAAGTGATTTTCATGCTTCCAGGGGCCCAAAACACAAGATTTATGGAATGGTTAAAAGTGCATGAAAATGGCCAATTTACTCACTCTGAGTTCTCAAAAAGGGTTTCTTCACCCCGGGAAGTTAATTAAATACCATTTGGAGGCATTTAATGTTCGAGCAAAAACGGCTGATTTTCGACAAAAGAGATAACACCCCCCCATTACGTCATGCTTCAGAAATGTGGAAAATGGTCCGTTTTCAAATGTTTTATTTTTGAACGTCAGTTCACATTTGTAGGTGGATCATCAGTGTTAGAGCTAAAATTAGCATGTTTAAAGTGATTTTCATGCTTCCAGGGGCTCGGGAAGTTAATTAAATACCATTTGGAGGCATTTAATGTTCGAGCAAAAACGGCTGATTTTCGACAAAAGAGATAACACCCCCCCATTACGTCATGCTTCAGAAATGTGGAAAATGGTCCGTTTTCAAATGTTTTATTTTTGAACGTCAGTTCACATTTGTAGGTGGATCATCAGTGTTAGAGCTAAAATTAGCATGTTTAAAGTGATTTTCATGCTTCCAGGGGCTCGGGAAGTTAATTAAATACCATTTGGAGGCATTTAATGTTCGAGCAAAAACGGCTGATTTTCGACAAAAGAGATAACACCCCCCCATTACGTCATGCTTCAGAAATGTGGAAAATGGTCCGTTTTCAAATGTTTTATTTTTGAACGTCAGTTCACATTTGTAGGTGGATCATCAGTGTTAGAGCTAAAATTAGCATGTTTAAAGTGATTTTCATGCTTCCAGGGGCTCGGGAAGTTAATTAAATACCATTTGGAGGCATTTAATGTTCGAGCAAAAACGGCTGATTTTCGACAAAAGAGATAACACCCCCCCATTACGTCATGCTTCAGAAATGTGGAAAATGGTCCGTTTTCAAATGTTTTATTTTTGAACGTCAGTTCACATTTGTAGGTGGATCATCAGTGTTAGAGCTAAAATTAGCATGTTTAAAGTGATTTTCATGCTTCCAGGGGCTCGGGAAGTTAATTAAATACCATTTGGAGGCATTTAATGTTCGAGCAAAAACGGCTGATTTTCGACAAAAGAGATAACACCCCCCCATTACGTCATGCTTCAGAAATGTGGAAAATGGTCCGTTTTCAAATGTTTTATTTTTGAACGTCAGTTCACATTTGTAGGTGGATCATCAGTGTTAGAGCTAAAATTAGCATGTTTAAAGTGATTTTCATGCTTCCAGGGGCTCGGGAAGTTAATTAAATACCATTTGGAGGCATTTCATGTTCGAGCAAAAACGGCTGATTTTCGACAAAAGAGATAACACCCCCCCCATTACGTCATGCTTCAGAAATGTGGAAAATGGTCCGTTTTCAAATGTTTTATTTTTGAACGTCAGTTCACATTTGTAGGTGGATCATCAGTGTTAGAGATAAAATTAGCATGTTTAAAGTGATTTTCATGCTTCCAGGGGCCCAAAACACAAGATTTATGGAATGGTTAAAAGTGCATGAAAATGGCCAATTTACTCACTCTGAGTTCTCAAAAAGGGTTTCTTCACCCGGGAAGTTAATTAAATACCATTTGGAGGCACTTAATGTTCGAGCAAAAACGGCTGATTTTCGACAAAAGAGATAACACCCCCCCATTACGTCATGCTTCAGAAATGTGGAAAATGGTCCGTTTTCAAATGTTTTATTTTTGAACGTCAGTTCACATTTGTAGGTGGATCATCAGTGTTAGAGCTAAAATTAGCATGTTTAAAGTGATTTTCATGCTTCCAGGGGCCCAAAACACAAGATTTATGGAATGGTTAAAAGTGCATGAAAATGGCCAATTTACTCACTCTGAGTTCTCAAAAAGGGTTTCTTCACCCCGGGAAGTTAATTAAATACCATTTGGAGGCATTTAATGTTCGAGCAAAAACGGCTGATTTTCGACAAAAGAGATAACACCACCCCATTACGTCATGCTTCAGAAATGTGGAAAATGGTCCGTTTTCAAATGTTTTATTTTTGAACGTCAGTTCACATTTGTAGGTGGATCATCAGTGTTAGAGCTAAAATTAGCATGTTTAAAGTGATTTTCATGCTTCCAGGGGCCAAAACACAAGATTTATGGAATGGTTAAAAGTGCATGAAAATGGCCAATTTACTCACTCTGAGTTCTCAAAAAGGGTTTCTTCACCCCGGGAAGTTAATTAAATACCATTTGGAGGCATTTAATGTTCGAGCAAAAACGGCTGATTTTCGACAAAAGAGATAACACCCCCCCCATTACGTCATGCTTCAGAAATGTGGAAAATGGTCCGTTTTCAAATGTTTTATTTTTGAACGTCAGTTCACATTTGTAGGTGGATCATCAGTGTTAGAGCTAAAATTAGCATGTTTAAAGTGATTTTCATGCTTCCAGGGGCCCAAAACACAAGATTTATGGAATGGTTAAAAGTGCATGAAAATGGCCAATTTACTCACTCTGAGTTCTCAAAAAGGGTTTCTTCACCCCGGGAAGTTAATTAAATACCATTTGGAGGCATTTAATGTTCGAGCAAAAACGGCTGATTTTCGACAAAAGAGATAACACCCCCCCATTACGTCATGCTTCAGAAAATGTGGAAAATGGTCCGTTTTCAAATGTTTTATTTTTGAACGTCAGTTCACATTTGTAGGTGGATCATCAGTGTTAGAGCTAAAATTAGCATGTTTAAAGTGATTTTCATGCTTCCAGGGGCCCAAAACACAAGATTTATGGAATGGTTAAAAGTGCATGAAAATGGCCAATTTACTCACTCTGAGTTCTCAAAAAGGGTTTCTTCACCCCGGGAAGTTAATTAAATACCATTTGGAGGCATTTAATGTTCGAGCAAAAACGGCTGATTTTCGACAAAAGAGATAACACCCCCCCATTACGTCATGCTTCAGAAATGTGGAAAATGGTCCGTTTTCAAATGTTTTATTTTTGAACGTCAGTTCACATTTGTAGGTGGATCATCAGTGTTAGAGCTAAAATTAGCATGTTTAAAGTGATTTTCATGCTTCCAGGGGCTCGGGAAGTTAATTAAATACCATTTGGAGGCATTTAATGTTCGAGCAAAAACGGCTGATTTTCGACAAAAGAGATAACACCCCCCCATTACGTCATGCCTCAGAAATGTGGAAAAATGGTCCGTTTTCAAATGTTTTATTTTTGAACGTCAGTTCACATTTGTAGGTGGATCATCAGTGTTAGAGCTAAAATTAGCATGTTTAAAGTGATTTTCATGCTTCCAGGGGCTCGGAAGTTAATTAAATACCATTTGGAGGCATTTAATGTTCGAGCAAAAACGGCTGATTTTCGACAAAAGAGATAACACCCCCCCATTACGTCATGCTTCAGAAATGTGGAAAATGGTCCGTTTTTCAAATGTTTTATTTTTGAACGTCAGTTCACATTTGTAGGTGGATCATCAGTGTTAGAGCTAAAATTAGCATGTTTAAAGTGATTTTCATGCTTCCAGGGGCTCGGGAAGTTAATTAAATACCATTTGGAGGCATTTAATGTTCGAGCAAAAAACGGCTGATTTTCGACAAAAGAGATAACACCCCCCCATTACGTCATGCTTCAGAAATGTGGAAAATGGTCCGTTTTCAAATGTTTTATTTTTGAACGTCAGTTCACATTTGTAGGTGGATCATCAGTGTTTAGAGCTAAAATTAGCATGTTTAAAGTGATTTTCATGCTTCCAGGGGCTCGGGAAGTTAATTAAATACCATTTGGAGGCATTTAATGTTCGAGCAAAAACGGCTGATTTTCGACAAAAGAGATAACACCCCCCCATTACGTCATGCTTCAGAAATGTGGAAAATGGTCCGTTTTCAAATGTTTTATTTTTGAACGTCAGTTCACATTTGTAGGTGGATCATCAGTGTTAGAGCTAAAATTAGCATGTTTAAAGTGATTTTCATGCTTCCAGGGGCTCGGGAAGTTAATTAAATACCATTTGGAGGCATTTAATGTTCGAGCAAAAACGGCTGATTTTCGACAAAAGAGATAACACCCCCCCATTACGTCATGCTTCAGAAATGTGGAAAATGGTCCGTTTTCAAATGTTTTATTTTTGAACGTCAGTTCACATTTGTAGGTGGATCGTCAGTGTTAGAGCTAAAATTAGCATGTTTAAAGTGATTTTCATGCTTCCAGGGGCTCGGGAAGTTAATTAAATACCATTTGGAGGCATTTAATGTTCGAGCAAAAACGGCTGATTTTCGACAAAAAGAGATAACACCCCCCCATTACGTCATGCTTCAGAAATGTGGAAAATGGTCCGTTTTCAAATGTTTTATTTTTGAACGTCAGTTCACATTTGTAGGTGGATCATCAGTGTTAGAGCTAAAATTAGCATGTTTAAAGTGATTTTCATGCTTCCAGGGGCCCAAAACACAAGATTTATGGAATGGTTAAAAGTGCATGAAAATGGCCAATTTACTCACTCTGAGTTCTCAAAAAGGGTTTCTTCACCCCGGGAAGTTAATTAAATACCATTTGGAGGCATTTAATGTTCGAGCAAAAACGGCTGATTTTCGACAAAAGAGATAACACCCCCCCATTACGTCATGCTTCAGAAATGTGGAAAATGGTCCGTTTTCAAATGTTTTATTTTGAACGTCAGTTCACATTTGTAGGTGGATCATCAGTGTTAGAGCTAAAATTAGCATGTTTAAAGTGATTTTCATGCTTCCAGGGGCTCGGGAAGTTAATTAAATACCATTTGGAGGCATTTAATGTTCGAGCAAAAACGGCTGATTTTCGACAAAAGAGATAACACCCCCCCCATTACGTCATGCTTCAGAAATGTGGAAAATGGTCCGTTTTCAAATGTTTTATTTTTGAACGTCAGTTCACATTTGTAGGTGGATCATCAGTGTTAGAGCTAAAATTAGCATGTTTAAAGTGATTTTCATGCTTCCAGGGGCTCGGGAAGTTAATTAAATACCATTTGGAGGCATTTAATGTTCGAGCAAAAACGGCTGATTTTCGACAAAAGAGATAACACCCCCCCCATTACGTCATGCTTCAGAAATGTGGAAAATGGTCCGTTTTCAAATGTTTTATTTTTGAACGTCAGTTCACATTTGTAGGTGGATCATCAGTGTTAGAGCTAAAATTAGCATGTTTAAAGTGATTTTCATGCTTCAGGGGCTCGGGAAGATAATTAAATACCATTTGGAGGCATTTAATGTTCGAGCAAAAACGGCTGATTTTCGACAAAGAGATAACACCCCCCCATTACGTCATGCTTCAGAAATGTGGAAAATGGTCCGTTTTCAAATGTTTTATTTTTGAACGTCAGTTCACATTTGTAGGTGGATCATCAGTGTTAGAGCTAAAATTAGCATGTTTAAAGTGATTTTCATGCTTCCAGGGGCTCGGGAAGTTAATTAAATACCATTTGGAGGCATTTAATGTTCGAGCAAAAACGGCTGATTTTCGACAAAAGAGATAACACCCCCCCATTACGTCATGCTTCAGAAATGTGGAAAATGGTCCGTTTTCAAATGTTTTATTTTTGAACGTCAGTTCACATTTGTAGGTGGATCATCAGTGTTAGAGCTAAAATTAGCATGTTTAAAGTGATTTTCATGCTTCCAGGGGCCCAAAACACAAGATTTATGGAATGGTTAAAAGTGCATGAAAATGGCCAATTTACTCACTCTGAGTTCTCAAAAAGGGTTTCTTCACCCCGGGAAGTTAATTAAATACCATTTGGAGGCATTTAATGTTCGAGCAAAAACGGCTGATTTTCGACAAAAGAGATAACACCCCCCCATTACGTCATGCTTCAGAAATGTGGAAAATGGTCCCGTTTTCAAATGTTTTATTTTTGAACGTCAGTTTCACATTTGTAGGGTGGATCATCAGTGTTAGAGCTAAAATTATGCATGTTTTAAAGTGATTTTCATGCTTCCAGGGGCTCGGGAAGTTAATTAAATACCATTTGGAGGCATTTAATGTTCGAGCAAAAACGGCTGATTTTCGACAAAAGAGATAACACCCCCCCATTACGTCATGCTTCAGAAATGTGGAAAATGGTCCGTTTTCAAATGTTTTATTTTTGAACGTCAGTTCACATTTGTAGGTGGATCATCAGTGTTAGAGCTAAAATTAGCATGTTTAAAGTGATTTTCATGCTTCCAGGGGCTCGGGAAGTTAATTAAATACCATTTGGAGGCATTTAATGTTCGAGCAAAAACGGCTGATTTTCGACAAAAGAGATAACACCCCCCCAATTACGTCATGCTTCAGAAATGTGGAAAATGGTCCGTTTTGAAATGTTTTATTTTTGAACGTCAGTTCACATTTGTAGGTGGATCATCAGTGTTAGAGCTAAAATTAGCATGTTTAAAGTGATTTTCATGCTTCCAGGGGCTCAGGAAGTTAATTAAATACCATTTGGAGGCATTTTAATGTTCGAGCAAAAACGGCTGATTTTCGACAAAAGAGATAACACCCCCCCATTACGTCATGCTTCAGAAATGTGGAAAATGGTCCGTTTTCAAATGTTTTATTTTTGAACGTCAGTTCACATTTGTAGGTGGATCATCAGTGTTAGAGCTAAAATTAGCATGTTTAAAGTGATTTTCATGCTTCCAGGGGCTCGGGAAGTTAATTAAATACCATTTGGAGGCATTTAATGTTCGAGCAAAAACGGCTGATTTTCGACAAAGAGATAACACCACCCCCATTACGTCATGCTTCAGAAATGTGGAAAATGGTCCGTTTTCAAATGTTTTATTTTTGAACGTCAGTTCACATTTGTAGGTGGATCATCAGTGTTAGAGCTAAAATTAGCATGTTTAAAGTGATTTTCATGCTTCCAGGGGCCCAAAACACAAGATTTATGGAATGGGTAAAAGTGCATGAAAATGGCCAATTTACTCACTCTGAGTTCTCAAAAAGGGTTTCTTCACCCCGGGAAGTTAATTAAATACCATTTGGAGGCATTTAATGTATCGAGCAAAAACGGCTGATTTTCGACAAAAGAGATAACACCCCCCATTACGTCATGCTTCAGAAATGTGGAAAATGGTCCGTTTTCAAATGTTTTATTTTTGAACGTCAGTTCACATTTGTAGGTGGATCATCAGTGTTAGAGCTAAAATTAGCATGTTTAAATGTGATTTTCATGCTTCCAGGGGCCCAAAACACAAGATTTATGGAATGGTTAAAAGTGCATGAAAATGGCCAATTTACTCACTCTGAGTTCTCAAAAAGGGGTTTCTTCACCCCGGGAAGTTAATTAAATACCATTTGGAGGCATTTAATGTTCGAGCAAAAACGGCTGATTTTCGACAAAAGAGATAACACCCCCCCATTACGTCATGCTTCAGAAATGTGGAAAATGGTCCGTTTTCAAATGTTTTATTTTTGAACGTCAGTTCACATTTGTAGGTGGATCATCAGTGTTAGAGCTAAAATTAGCATGTTTAAAGTGATTTTCATGCTTCCAGGGGCTCGGGAAGTTAATTAAATACCATTTGGAGGCATTTAATGTTCGAGCAAAAACGGCTGATTTTCGACAAAAGAGATAACACCCCCCCCCATTACGTCATGCTTCAGAAATGTGGAAAATGGTCCGTTTTCAAATGTTTTATTTTGAACGTCAGTTCACATTTGTAGGTGGATCATCAGTGTTAGAGCTAAAATTAGCATGTTTAAAGTGATTTTCATGCTTCCAGGGGCCCAAAACACAAGATTTATGGAATGGTTAAAAGTGCATGAAAATGGCCAATTTACTCACTCTGAGTTCTCAAAAGGGTTTCTTCACCCCGGGAAGTTAATTAAATACCATTTGGAGGCATTTAATGTTCGAGCAAAAACGGCTGATTTTCGACAAAAGAGATAACACCCCCCCATTACGTCATGCTTCAGAAATGTGGAAAATGGTCCGTTTTCAAATGTTTTATTTTTGAACGTCAGTTCACATTTGTAGGTGGATCATCAGTGTTAGAGCTAAATTAGCATGTTTAAAGTGATTTTCATGCTTCAGGGGCTCGGGAAGTTAATTAAATACCATTTGGAGGCATTTAATGTTCGAGCAAAAACGGCTGATTTTCGACAAAAGAGATAACACCCCCCCATTACGTCATGCTTCAGAAATGTGGAAAATGGTCCGTTTTCAAATGTTTTATTTTTGAACGTCAGTTCACATTTGTAGGTGGATCATCAGTGTTAGAGCTAAAATTAGCATGTTTAAAGTGATTTTCATGCTTCCAGGGGCTCGGGAAGTTAATTAAATACCATTTGGAGGCATT
>NW_028241947.1:0-36048 GCF_964263255.1 Lissotriton vulgaris | reverse complement strand
AATTTCATCAATATTGACCATTTTTTCAACGTTCGACTGGTCCGGGGTCATCGTTTTTCATCAGAAAATTGATTTTTTGGACTCTACCAAAAATGATTCAAAATGTCATTTTGATCGGGCCTCATGTTGAATAACCACTTTTTAAACCCTCACAGTGACCAAAATTGCCATTTTTACAGAGTTTTGCTTACTCAAAATCTTCAATTTTGACCAATTTCAGGCACAGAAATGACTTTAAACACACTTATTTTAGTTGAAAAAGTGATAACTCACATCCAACCGTCATTTAAAGTCAAAAGATTAAATGTTAAAATTTCATCAATATTGACCATTTTTTCAACGTTCGACTGGTCCGGGGTCATCGTTTTTCATCAGAAAATTGATTTTTTGGACTCTACCAAAAATGATTCAAAATGTCATTTTGATCGGGCCTCATGTTGAATAACCACTTTTCAAACCCTCACAGTGACCAAAATTGCCATTTTTACAGAGTTTGCTTACTCAAAATCTTCAATTTTGACCAATTTCAGGCACAGAAATGACTTTAAACACACTTATTTTAGTTGAAAAAGTAATAACTCACATCCAACCGTCATTTAAAGTCAAAAGATTAAATGTTAAAATTTCATCAATATTGACCATTTTTTCAACGTTCGACTGGTCCGGGGTCATCGTTTTTCATCAGAAAATGGATTTTTTGGACTCTACCAAAAATGATTCAAAATGTCATTTGGATCGGGCCTCATGTTGAATAACCACTTTTTAAACCCTCACAGTGACCAAAACTGCCATTTTTACAGAGTTTTGCTTACTCAAAATCTTCAATTTTGACCAATTTCAGGCACAGAAATGACTTTAAACACACTTATTTTAGTTGAAAAAGTAATAACTCACATCCAACCGTCATTTAAAGTCAAAAGATTAAATGTTAAAATTTCATCAATATTGACCATTTTTTCAACGTTCGACTGGTCCGGGGTCATCGTTTTTCATCAGCAAATTGATTTTTTGGACTCTACCAAAAATGATTCAAAATGTCATTTTGATCGGGCCTCATGTTGAATAACCACTTTTTAAACCCTCACAGTGACCAAAACTGCCATTTTTACAGAGTTTTGCTTACTCAAAATCTTCAATTTTGACCAATTTCAGGCACAGAAATGACTTTAAACACACTTATTTTAGTTGAAAAAGTAATAACTCACATCCAACCGTCATTTAAAGTCAAAAGATTAAATGTTAAAATTTCATCAATATTGACCATTTTTTCAACGTTCGACTGGTCCGGGGTCATCGTTTTTCATCAGAAAATTGATTTTTTGGACTCTACCAAAAATGATTCAAAATGTCATTTGGATCGGGCCTCATGTTGAATAACCACTTTTTAAACCCTCACAGTGACCAAAATTGCCATTTTTACAGAGTTTTGCTTACTCAAAATCTTCAATTTTGACCAATTTCAGGCACAGAAATGACTTTAAACACACTTATTTTAGTTGAAAAAGTAATAACTCACATCCAACCGTCATTTAAAGTCAAAAGATTAAATGTTAAAATTTCATCAATATTGACCATTTTTTCAACGTTCGACTGGTCCGGGGTCATCGTTTTTCATCAGAAAATTGATTTTTTGGACTCTACCAAAAATGATTCAAAATGTCATTTGGATCGGGCCTCATGTTGAATAACCACTTTTTAAACCGTCACAGTGACCAAAACTGCCATTTTTACAGAGTTTTGCTTACTCAAATCTTCAATTTTGACCAATTTCAGGCACAGAAATGACTTTAAACACACTTATTTTAGTTGAAAAAGTAATAACTCACATCAACTGTCATTTAAAGTCAAAAGATTAATGTTAAAATTTCATCAATATTGACCATTTTTTCAACGTTCGACTGGTCCGGGGTCATCGTTTTTCATCAGAAAATTGATTTTTTGGACTCTACCAAAAATGATTCAAAATGTCATTTTGATCGGGTCCTCATGTTGAATAACCACTTTTCAAACCCTCACAGTGACCAAAACTGCCATTTTTACAGAGTTTTGCTTACTCAAAATCTTCAATTTTGACCAATTTCAGGCACAGAAATGACTTTAAACACACTTATTTTAGTTGAAAAAGTAATAACTCACATCCAACCGTCATTTAAAGTCAAAAGATTAAATGTTAAAATTTCATCAATATTGACCATTTTTTCAACGTTCGACTGGTCCGGGGTCATCGTTTTCATCAGAAAATTGATTTTTTGGACTCTACCAAAAATGATTCAAAATGTCATTTGGATCGGGCCTCATGTTGAATAACCACTTTTTAAACCCTCACAGTGACCAAAATTGCCATTTTTACAGAGTTTTGCTTACTCAAAATCTTCAATTTTGACCAATTTTAGGCACAGAAATGACTTTAAACACACTTATTTTAGTTGAAAAAGTAATAACTCACATCCAACCGTCATTTAAAGTCAAAAGATTAAATGTTAAAATTTCATCAATATTGACCATTTTTTCAACGTTCGACTGGTCCGGGTCATCGTTTTTCATCAGAAAATTGATTTTTTGGACTCTACCAAAAATGATTCAAATGTCATTTGATCGGGCCTCATGTTGAATAACCACTTTTTAAACCCTCACAGTGACCAAAATTGCCATTTTTACAGAGTTTTGCTTACTCAAAATCTTCAATTTTGACCAATTTTAGGCACAGAAATGACTTTAAACACACTTATTTTAGTTGAAAAAGTAATAACTCACATCCAACCGTCAGTTAAAGTCAAAAGATTAAATGTTAAAATTTCATCAATATTGACCATTTTTTCAACGTTCGACTGGTCCGGGGTCATCGTTTTTCATCAGAAAATTGGTTTTTTGGACTCTACCAAAAATGATTCAAAATGTCATTTGGATCGGGCCTCATGTTGAATAACCACTTTTTAAACCCTCACAGTGACCAAATTGCCATTTTTACAGAGTTTTGCTTACTCAAAATCTTCAATTTTGACCAATTTCAGGCACAGAAATGACTTTAAACACACTTATTTTAGTTGAAAAAGTAATAACTCACATTCAACTGTCATTTAAAGTCAAAAGATTAAATGTTAAAATTTCATCAATATTGACCATTTTTTCAACGTTCGACTGGTCTGGGGTCATCGTTTTTCATCAGAAAATGGATTTTTTGGACTCTACAAAAAATGATTCAAAATGTCATTTGGATCGGGCCTCATGTTGAATAACCACTTTTTAAACCCTCACAGTGACCAAAACTGCCATTTTTACAGAGTTTTGCTTACTCAAAATCTTCAATTTTGACCAATTTCAGGCACAGAAATGACTTTAAACACACTTATTTTAGTTGAAAAAGTAATAACTCACATCCAACCCTCATTTAAAGTCAAAAGATTAAATGTTAAAATTTCATCAATATTGACCATTTTTTCAACGTTCGACTGGTCCGGGGTCATCGTTTTTCATCAGAAAATGGATTTTTTGGACTCTACCAAAAATGATTCAAAATGTCATTTTGATCGGGCCTCATGTTGAATAACCACTTTTTAAACCCTCACAGTGACCAAAATTGCCATTTTTACAGAGTTTTGCTTACTCAAAATCTTCAATTTTGACCAATTTCAGGCACAGAAATGACTTTAAACACACTTATTTTAGTTGAAAAAGTTATAACTCACATCCAACCGTCATTTAAAGTCAAAAGATTAAATGTTAAAATTTCATCAATATTGACCATTTTTTCAACGTTCGACTGGTCCGGGGTCATCGTTTTTCATCAGAAAATTGATTTTTTGGACTCTACCAAAAATGATTCAAAATGTCATTTTGATCGGGCCTCATGTTGAATAACCACTTTTCAAACCCTCACAGTGACCAAAATTGCCATTTTTACAGAGTTTGCTTACTCAAAATCTTCAATTTTGACCAATTTCAGGCACAGAAATGACTTTAAACACACTTATTTTAGTTGAAAAAGTAATAACTCACATCCAACCGTCATTTAAAGTCAAAAGATTAAATGTTAAAATTTCATCAATATTGACCATTTTTTCAACGTTCGACTGGTCCGGGGTCATCGTTTTTCATCAGAAAATTGATTTTTTGGACTCTACCAAAAATGATTCAAAATGTCATTTGGATCGGGCCTCATGTTGAATAACCACTTTTTAAACCCTCACAGTGACCAAAATTGCCATTTTTACAGAGTTTTGCTTACTCAAAATCTTCAATTTTGACCAATTTTAGGCACAGAAATGACTTTAAACACACTTATTTTAGTTGAAAAAGTAATAACTCACATCCAACCGTCAGTTAAAGTCAAAAGATTAAATGTTAAAATTTCATCAATATTGACCATTTTTTCAACGTTCGACTGGTCCGGGGTCATCGTTTTTCATCAGAAAATTGGTTTTTTGGACTCTACCAAAAATGATTCAAAATGTCATTTGGATCGGGCCTCATGTTGAATAACCACTTTTTAAACCCTCACAGTGACCAAATTGCCATTTTTACAGAGTTTTGCTTACTCAAAATCTTCAATTTTGACCAATTTCAGGCACAGAAATGACTTTAAACACACTTATTTTAGTTGAAAAAGTAATAACTCACATCCAACCGTCATTTAAAGTCAAAAGATTAAATGTTAAAATTTCATCAATATTGACCATTTTTTCAACGTTCGACTGGTCTGGGGTCATCGTTTTTCATCAGAAAATGGATTTTTTGGACTCTACAAAAAATGATTCAAAATGTCATTTGGATCGGGCCTCATGTTGAATAACCACTTTTTAAACCCTCAAAGTGACCAAAACTGCCATTTTTACAGAGTTTTGCTTACTCAAAATCTTCAATTTTGACCAATTTCAGGCACAGAAATGACTTTAAACACACTTATTTTAGTTGAAAAAGTAATAACTCACATCCAACCCTCATTTAAAGTCAAAAGATTAAATGTTAAAATTTCATCAATATTGACCATTTTTTCAACGTTCGACTGGTCCGGGGTCATCGTTTTTCATCAGAAAATGGATTTTTTGGACTCTACCAAAAATGATTCAAAATGTCATTTTGATCGGGCCATATGTTGAATAACCACTTTTTAAACCCTCACAGTGACCAAAATTGCCATTTTTACAGAGTTTTGCTTACTCAAAATCTTCAATTTTGACCAATTTCAGGCACAGAAATGACTTTAAACACACTTATTTTAGTTGAAAAAGTTATAACTCACATCCAACCGTCATTTAAAGTCAAAAGATTAAATGTTAAAATTTCATCAATATTGACCATTTTTTCAACGTTCGACTGGTCCGGGGTCATCGTTTTTCATCAGAAAATTGATTTTTTGGACTCTACCAAAAATGATTCAAAATGTCATTTTGATCGGGCCTCATGTTGAATAACCACTTTTCAAACCCTCACAGTGACCAAAATTGCCATTTTTACAGAGTTTGCTTACTCAAAATCTTCAATTTTGACCAATTTCAGGCACAGAAATGACTTTAAACACACTTATTTTAGTTGAAAAAGTAATAACTCACATCCAACCGTCATTTAAAGTCAAAAGATTAAATGTTAAAATTTCATCAATATTGACCATTTTTTCAACGTTCGACTGGTCCGGGGTCATCGTTTTTCATCAGAAAATGGATTTTTTGGACTCTACCAAAAATGATTCAAAATGTCATTTGGATCGGGCCTCATGTTGAATAACCACTTTTTAAACCCTCACAGTGACCAAAACTGCCATTTTTACAGAGTTTTGCTTACTCAAAATCTTCAATTTTGACCAATTTCAGGCACAGAAATGACTTTAAACACACTTATTTTAGTTGAAAAAGTAATAACTCACATCCAACCGTCATTTAAAGTCAAAAGATTAAATGTTAAAATTTCATCAATATTGACCATTTTTTCAACGTTCGACTGGTCCGGGGTCATCGTTTTTCATCAGAAAATTGATTTTTTGGACTCTACCAAAAATGATTCAAAATGTCATTTTGATCGGGCCTCATGTTGAATAACCACTTTTTAAACACTCACAGTGACCAAAACTGCCATTTTTACAGAGTTTTGCTTACTCAAAATCTTCAATTTTGACCAATTTCAGGCACAGAAATGACTTTAAACACACTTATTTTAGTTGAAAAAGTAATAACTCACATCCAACCGTCATTTAAAGTCAAAAGATTAAATGTTAAAATTTCATCAATATTGACCATTTTTTCAACGTTCGACTGGTCCGGGGTCATCGTTTTTCATCAGAAATGGATTTTTTGGACTCTACCAAAATGATTCAAAATGTCATTTGGATCGGGCCTCATGTTGAATAACCACTTTTTAAACCCTCACAGTGACCAAAACTGCCATTTTTACAGAGTTTTGCTTACTCAAAATCTTCAATTTTGACCAATTTCAGGCACAGAAATGACTTTAAACACACTTATTTTAGTTGAAAAAGTAATAACTCACATCCAACCGTCATTTAAAGTCAAAAGATTAAATGTTAAAATTTCATCAATATTGACCATTTTTTCAAAGTTCGACTGGTCCGGGGTCATCGTTTTTCATCAGAAAATTGATTTTTTGGACTCTACCAAAAATGATTCAAAATGTCATTTGGATCGGGCCTCATGTTGAATAACCACTTTTTAAACCCTCACAGTGACCAAAATTGCCATTTTTACAGAGTTTTGCTTACTCAAAATCTTCAATTTTGACCAATTTCAGGCACAGAAATGACTTTAAACACACTTATTTTAGTTGAAAAAGTAATAACTCACATCCAACCGTCATTTAAAGTCAAAAGATTAAATGTTAAAATTTCATCAATATTGACCATTTTTTCAACGTTCGACTGGTCCGGGGTCATCGTTTTTCATCAGAAAACTGATTTTTTGGACTCTACCAAAAATGATTCAAAATGTCATTTGGATCGGGCTTCATGTTGAATAACCACTTTTTAAACCGTCACAGTGACCAAAACTGCCATTTTTACAGAGTTTTGCTTACTCAAAATCTTCAATTTTGACCAATTTCAGGCACAGAAATGACTTTAAACACACTTATTTTAGTTGAAAAAGTAATAACTCACATCCAACCGTCATTTAAAGTCAAAAGATTAAATGTTAAAATTTCATCAATATTGACCATTTTTTCAACGTTCGACTGGTCCGGGGTCATCGTTTTTCATCAGAAAATTGATTTTTTGGACTCTACCAAAAATGATTCAAAATGTCATTTTGATCGGGTCTCATGTTGAATAACCACTTTTCAAACCCTCACAGTGACCAAAACTGCCATTTTTACAGAGTTTTGCTTACTCAAAATCTTCAATTTTGACCAATTTCAGGCACAGAAATGACTTTAAACACACTTATTTTAGTTGAAAAAGTAATAACTCACATCCAACCGTCATTTAAAGTCAAAAGATTAAATGTTAAAATTTCATCAATATTGACCATTTTTTCAACGTTCGACTGGTCCGGGGTCATCGTTTTTCATCAGAAAATTGATTTTTTGGACTCTACCAAAAATGATTCAAAATGTCATTTGGATCGGGCCTCATGTTGAATAACCACTTTTTAATCCCTCACAGTGACCAAAACTGCCATTTTTACAGAGTTTTGCTTACTCAAAATCTTCAATTTTGACCAATTTCAGGCACAGAAATGACTTTAAACACACTTATTTTAGTTGAAAAAGTAATAACTCACATCCAACCGTCATTTAAAGTCAAAAGATTAAATGTTAAAATTTCATCAATATTGACCATTTTTTCAACGTTCGACTGGTCCGGGGTCATCGTTTTTCATCAGAAAATTGATTTTTTGGACTCTACCAAAAATGATTCAAAATGTCATTTGGATCGGGCCTCATGTTGAATAACCACTTTTTAAACCCTCACAGTGACCAAAATTGCCATTTTTACAGAGTTTTGCTTACTCAAAATCTTCAATTTTGACCAATTTTAGGCACAGAAATGACTTTAAACACACTTATTTTAGTTGAAAAAGTAATAACTCACATCCAACCGTCATTTAAAGTCAAAAGATTAAATGTTAAAATTTCATCAATATTGACCATTTTTCCAACGTTCGACTGGTCCGGGGTCATCGTTTTTCATCAGAAAATTGTTTTTTTGGACTCTACCAAAAATGATTCAAAATGTCATTTGGATCGGGCCTCATGTTGAATAACCACTTTTTAAACCCTCACAGTGACCAAATTGCCATTTTTACAGAGTTTTGCTTACTCAAAATCTTCAATTTTGACCAATTTCAGGCACAGAAATGACTTTAAACACACTTATTTTAGTTGAAAAAGTAATAACTCACATCCAACCGTCATTTAAAGTCAAAAGATTAAATGTTAAAATTTCATCAATATTGACCATTTTTTCAACGTTCGACTGGTCTGGGGTCATCGTTTTTCATCAGAAAATGGATTTTTTGGACTCTACCAAAAATGATTCAAAATGTCATTTGGATCGGGCCTCATGTTGAATAACCACTTTTTAAACCCTCACAGTGACCAAAACTGCCATTTTTACAGAGTTTTGCTTACTCAAAATCTTCAATTTTGACCAATTTCAGGCACAGAAATGACTTTAAACACACTTATTTTAGTTGAAAAAGTAATAACTCACATCCAACCGTCATTTAAAGTCAAAAGATTAAATGTTAAAATTTCATCAATATTGACCATTTTTTCAACGTTCGACTGGTCCGGGGTCATCGTTTTTCATCAGAAAATTGATTTTTTGGACTCTACCAAAAATGATTCAAAATGTCATTTGGATCGGGCCTCATGTTGAATAACCACTTTTTAAACCGTCACAGTGACCAAAATTGCCATTTTTACAGAGTTTTGCTTACTCAAAATCTTCAATTTTGACCAATTTCAGGCACAGAAATGACTTTAAACACACTTATTTTAGTTGAAAAAGTAATAACTCACATCCAACCCTCATTTAAAGTCAAAAGATTAAATGTTAAAATTTCATCAATATTGACCATTTTTTCAACGTTCGACTGGTCCGGGGTCATCGTTTTTCATCAGAAAATGGATTTTTTGGACTCTACCAAAAATGATTCAAAATGTCATTTTGATCGGGCCTCATGTTGAATAACCACTTTTTAAACCCTCACAGTGATCAAAACTGCCATTTTTACAGAGTTTTGCTTACTCAAAATCTTCAATTTTGACCAATTTCAGGCACAGAAATGACTTTAAACACACTTATTTTAGTTGAAAAAGTAATAACTCACATCCAACCGTCATTTAAAGTCAAAAGATTAAATGTTAAAATTTCATCAATATTGACCATTTTTTCAACGTTCGACTGGTCCGGGGTCATCGTTTTTCATCAGAAAATGGATTTTTTGGACTCTACCAAAAATGATTCAAAATGTCATTTGGATCGGGCCTCATGTTGAATAACCACTTTTTAAACCCTCACAGTGACCAAAACTGCCATTTTTACAGAGTTTTGCTTACTCAAAATCTTCAATTTTGACCAATTTCAGGCACAGAAATGACTTTAAACACACTTATTTTAGTTGAAAAAGTAATAACTCACTTCCAACCGTCATTTAAAGTCAAAAGATTAAATGTTAAAATTTCATCAATATTGACCATTTTTTCAACGTTTGACTGGTCCGGGGTCATCGTTTTTCATCAGAAAATTGATTTTTTGGACTCTACCAAAAATGATTCAAAATGTCATTTGGATCGGGCCTCATGTTGAATAACCACTTTTTAAACCCTCACAGTGACCAAAATTGCCATTTTTACAGAGTTTTGCTTACTCAAAATCTTCAATTTTGACCAATTTCAGGCACAGAAATGACTTTAAACACACTTATTTTAGTTGAAAAAGTAATAACTCACATCCAACCGTCATTTAAAGTCAAAAGATTAAATGTTAAAATTTCATCAATATTGACCATTTTTTCAACGTTCGACTGGTCTGGGGTCATCGTTTTTCATCAGAAAATGGATTTTTTGGACTCTACCAAAAATGATTCAAAATGTCATTTGGATCGGGCCTCATGTTGAATAACCACTTTTTAAACCCTCACAGTGACCAAAACTGCCATTTTTACAGAGTTTTGCTTACTCAAAATCTTCAATTTTGACCAATTTCAGGCACAGAAATGACTTTAAACACACTTATTTTAGTTGAAAAAGTAATAACTCACTTCCAACCGTCATTTAAAGTCAAAAGATTAAATGTTAAAATTTCATCAATATTGACCATTTTTTCAACGTTCGACTGGTCGGGGTCATCGTTTTTCATCAGAAAATGGATTTTTTGGACTCTACCAAAAATGATTCAAAATGTCATTTTGATCGGGCCTCATGTTGAATAACCACTTTTTAAACCCTCACAGTGACCAAAACTGCCATTTTTACAGAGTTTTGCTTACTCAAAATCTTCAATTTTGACCAATTTCAGGCACAGAAATGACTTTAAACACACTTATTTTAGTTGAAAAAGTAATAACTCACATCCAACCGTCATTTAAAGTCAAAAGATTAAATGTTTAAATTTCATCAATATTGACCATTTTTTCAACGTTCGACTGGTCCGGGGTCATCGTTTTTCATCAGAAAATTGATTTTTTGAACTCTACCAAAAATGATTCAAAATGTCATTTTGATCGGGCCTCATGTTGAATAACCACTTTTTAAACCCTCACAGTGACCAAAACTGCCATTTTTACAGAGTTTTGCTTACTCAAAATCTTCAATTTTGACCAATTTCAGGCACAGAAATGACTTTAAACACACTTATTTTAGTTGAAAAAGTAATAACTCACATCCAACCGTCATTTAAAGTCAAAAGATTAAATGTTAAAATTTCATCAATATTGACCATTTTTTCAACGTTCGACTGGTCCGGGGTCATCGTTTTTCATCAGAAAATTGATTTTTTGGACTCTACCAAAAATGATTCAAAATGTCATTTGGATCGGGCCTCATGTTGAATAACCACTTTTTAAACCCTCACAGTGACCAAAACTGCCATTTTTACAGAGTTTTGCTTACTCAAAATCTTCAATTTTGACCAATTTCAGGCACAGAAATGACTTTAAACACACTTATTTTAGTTGAAAAAGTAATAACTCACATCCATCCGTCATTTAAAGTCAAAAGATTAAATGTTAAAATTTCATCAATATTGACCATTTTTTCAACGTTCGACTGGTCGGGGTCATTGTTTTTCATCAGAAAATGGATTTTTTGGACTCTACCAAAAATGATTCAAAATGTCATTTTGATCGGGCCTCATGTTGAATAACCACTTTTTAAACCCTCACAGTGACCAAAACTGCCATTTTTACAGAGTTTTGCTTACTCAAAATCTTCAATTTTGACCAATTTCAGGCACAGAAATGACTTTAAACACACTTATTTTAGTTGAAAAAGTAATAACTCACATCCAACCGTCATTTAAAGTCAAAAGATTAAATGTTAAAATTTCATCAATATTGACCATTTTTTCAACGTTCGACTGGTCCGGGGTCATCGTTTTTCATCAGAAAATCGATTTTTTGGACTCTACCAAAAATGATTCAAAATGTCATTTGGATCGGGCCTCATGTTGAATAACCACTTTTTAAACCGTCACAATGACCAAAATTGCCATTTTTACAGAGTTTTGCTTACTCAAAATCTTCAATTTTGACCAATTTCAGGCACAGAAATGACTTTAAACACACTTATTTTAGTTGAAAAAGTAATAACTCACATCCAACCCTCATTTAAAGTCAAAAGATTAAATGTTAAAATTTCATCAATATTGACCATTTTTTCAACGTTCGACTGGTCCGGGGTCATCGTTTTTCATCAGAAAATGGATTTTTTGGACTCTACCAAAAATGATTCAAAATGTCATTTTGATCGGGCCTCATGTTGAATAACCACTTTTTAAACCCTCACAGTGATCAAAACTGCCATTTTTACAGAGTTTTGCTTACTCAAAATCTTCAATTTTGACCAATTTCAGGCACAGAAATGACTTTAAACACACTTATTTTAGTTGAAAAAGTAATAACTCACATCCAACCGTCATTTAAAGTCAAAAGATTAAATGGTAAAATTTCATCAATATTGACCATTTTTTCAACGTTCGACTGGTCCGGAGTCATCGTTTTTCATCAGAAAATGGATTTTTTGGACTCTACCAAAAATGATTCAACATGTCATTTGGATCAGGCCTCATGTTGAATAACCACTTTTTAAACCCTCACAGTGACCAAAACTGCCATTTTTACAGTTTTGCTTACTCAAAATCTTCAATTTTGACCAATTTCAGGCACAGAAATGACTTTAAACACACTTATTTTAGTTGAAAAAGTAATAACTCACATCCAACCGTCATTTAAAGTCAAAAGATTAAATGTTAAAATTTCATCAATATTGACCATTTTTTCAACGTTCGACTGGTCCGGGGTCATCGTTTTTCATCAGAAAATTGATTTTTTGGACTCTACCGAAAATGATTCAAAATGTCATTTGGATCGGGCCTCATGTTGAATAACCACTTTTTAATCCCTCACAGTGACCAAAACTGCCATTTTTACAGAGTTTTGCTTACTCAAAATCTTCAATTTTGACCAATTTCAGGCACAGAAATGACTTTAAACACACTTATTTTAGTTGAAAAAGTAATAACTCACATCCAACCGTCATTTAAAGTCAAAAGATTAAATGTTAAAATTTCATCAATATTGACCATTTTTTCAACGTTCGACTGGTCTGGGGTCATCGTTTTTCATCAGAAAATGGATTTTTTGGACTCTACCAAAAATGATTCAAAATGTCATTTGGATCGGGCCTCATGTTGAATAACCACTTTTTAAACCCTCACAGTGACCAAAACTGCCATTTTTACAGAGTTTTGCTTACTCAAAATCTTCAATTTTGACCAATTTCAGGCACAGAAATGACTTTAAACACACTTATTTTAGTTGAAAAAGTAATAACTCACATCCAACCGTCATTTAAAGTCAAAAGATTAAATGTTAAAATTTCATCAATATTGACCATTTTTTCAACGTTCGACTGGTCCGGGGTCATCGTTTTTCATCAGAAAATTGATTTTTTGAACTCTACCAAAAATGATTCAAAATGTCATTTTGATCGGGCCTCATGTTGAATAACCACTTTTTAAACCCTCACAGTGACCAAAACTGCCATTTTTACAGAGTTTTGCTTACTCAAAATCTTCAATTTTGACCAATTTTCAGGCACAGAAATGACTTTAAACACACTTATTTTAGTTGAAAAAGTAATAACTCACATCCAACCGTCATTTAAAGTCAAAAGATTAAATGTTAAAATTTCATCAATATTGACCATTTTTTCAACGTTCGACTGGTCCGGGGTCATCGTTTTTCATCAGAAAATTGATTTTTTGGACTCTACCAAAAATGATTCAAAATGTCATTTGGATCGGGCCTCATGTTGAATAACCACTTTTTAAACCCTCACAGTGACCAAAATTGCCATTTTTACAGAGTTTTGCTTACTCAAAATCTTCAATTTTGACCAATTTCAGGCACAGAAATGACTTTAAACACACTTATTTTAGTTGAAAAAGTAATAACTCACATCCAACCGTCATTTAAAGTCAAAAGATTAAATGTTAAATTTCATCAATATTGACCATTTTTTCAACGTTCGACTGGTCCGGGGTCATCGTTTTTCATCAGAAATTGATTTTTTGGACTCTACCAAAAATGATTCAAATGTCATTTTGATCGGGCCTCATGTTGAATAACCACTTTTTAAACCCTCACAGTGACCAAAACTGCCATTTTTACAGAGTTTTGCTTACTCAAAATCTTCAATTTTGACCAATTTTAGGCACAGAAAATGACTTTAAACACACTTATTTTAGTTGAAAAAGTAATAACTCACATCCAACCGTCATTTTAAAGTCAAAAGATTAAATGTTAAAATTTCATCAATATTGACCATTTTTCAACGTTCGACTGGTCCGGGGTCATCGTTTTTCATCAGAAAATGGATTTTTTGAACTCTACCAAAAATGATTCAAAATGTCATTTGGATCGGGCCTCATGTTGAATAACCACTTTTTAAACCCTCACAGTGACCAAAACTGCCATTTTTACAGAGTTTTGCTTACTCAAAATCTTCAATTTTGACCAATTTCAGGCACAGAAATGACTTTAAAACACACTTATTTTAGTTGAAAAAGTAATAACTCACATCCAACCGTCATTTAAAGTCAAAAGATTAAATGTTAAAATTTCATCAATATTGACCATTTTTTCAACGTTCGACTGGTCCGGGGTCATCGTTTTTCATCAGAAAATGGATTTTTGGACTCTACCAAAAATGATTCAACATGTCATTTGGATCAGGCCTCATGTTGAATAACCACTTTTTAAACCCTCACAGTGACCAAAACTGCCATTTTTACAGTTTTGCTTACTCAAAATCTTCAATTTTGACAATTTCAGGCACAGAAATGACTTTAAACACACTTATTTTAGTTGAAAAAGTAATAACTCACATCCAACCATCATTTAAAGTCAAAAGATTAAATGTTAAAATTTCATCAATATTGACCATTTTTTCAACGTTCGACTGGTCCGGGGTCATCGTTTTTCATCAGAAAATTGATTTTTTTGGACTCTACCAAAAATGATTCAAAATGTCATTTGGATCGGGCTCATGTTGAATAACCACTTTTTAAACCCTCACAGTGACCAAAACTGCCATTTTTACAGAGTTTTGCTTACTCAAAATCTTCAATTTTGACCAATTTCAGGCACAGAAATGACTTTAAACACACTTATTTTAGTTGAAAAAGTAATAACTCACATCCAACCGTCATTTAAAGTCAAAAGATTAAATGTTAAAATTTCATCAATATTGACCATTTTTCAACGTTCGACTGGTCGGGGTCATCGTTTTCATCAGAAAATGGATTTTTTGGACTCTACCAAAAATGATTCAAAATGTCATTTTGATCGGGCCTCATGTTGAATAACCACTTTTTAAACCCTCACAGTGACCAAAACTGCCATTTTTACAGAGTTTTGCTTACTCAAAATCTTCAATTTTGACCAATTTCAGGCACAGAAATGACTTTAAACACACTTACTTTAGTTGAAAAAGTAATAACTCACATCCAACCGTCATTTAAAGTCAAAAGATTAAATGTTAAAATTTCATCAATATTGACCATTTTTTGAACGTTCGACTGGTCCGGGGTCATCGTTTTTTCATCAGAAAATTGATTTTTTGGACTCTACCAAAAATGATTCAAAATGTCATTTAGATCGGGCCTCATGTTGAATAACCACTTTTTAAACCCTCACAGTGACCAAAATTGCCATTTTTACAGAGTTTTGCTTACTCAAAATCTTCAATTTTGACCAATTTCAGGCACAGAAATGACTTTAAACACACTTATTTTAGTTGAAAAAGTAATAACTCACATCCAACCGTCATTTAAAGTCAAAAGATTAAATGTTAAAATTTCATCAATATTGACCATTTTTTCAACGTTCGACTGGTCCGGGGTCATCGTTTTTCATCAGAAAATGGATTTTTTGGACTCTACCAAAAATGATTCAATATGTCATTTGGATCGGGCCTCATGTTGAATAACCACTTTTTAAACCCTCACAGTGACCAAAACTGCCATTTTTACAGAGTTTTGCTTACTCAAAATCTTCAATTTTGCCAATTTCAGGCACAGAAATGACTTTAAACACACTTATTTTAGTTGAAAAAGTAATAACTCACATCCAACCGTCATTTAAAGTCAAAAGATTAAATGTTAAAATTTCATCAATATTGACCATTTTTTCAAAGTTCGACTGGTCCGGGGTCATCGTTTTTCATCAGAAAATTGATTTTTTGGACTCTACCAAAAATGATTCAAAATGTCATTTGGATCGGGCCTCATGTTGAATAACCACTTTTTAAACCCTCACAGTGACCAAAATTGCCATTTTTACAGAGTTTTGCTTACTCAAAATCTTCAATTTTGACCAATTTCAGGCACAGAAATGACTTTAAACACACTTATTTTAGTTGAAAAAGTAATAACTCACATCCAACCGTCATTTAAAGTCAAAAGATTAAATGTTAAAATTTCATCAATATTGACCATTTTTTCAACGTTCAACTGGTCCGGGGTCATCGTTTTTCATCAGAAAATGGATTTTTTGGACTCTACCAAAAATGATTCAATATGTCATTTGGATCGGGCCTCATGTTTAATAACCACTTTTTAAACCCTCACAGTGACCAAAACTGCCATTTTTACAGAGTTTTGCTTACTCAAAATCTTCAATTTTGACCAATTTCAGGCACAGAAATGACTTTAAACACACTTATTTTAGTTGAAAAGTATAACTCACATCCAACCGTCATTTAAAGTCAAAAGATTAAATGTTAAAATTTCATCAATATTGACCATTTTTTCAAAGTTCGACTGGTCCGGGGTCATCGTTTTTCATCAGAAAATTGATTTTTTGGACTCTACCAAAAATGATTCAAAATGTCATTTGGATCGGGCCTCATGTTGAATAACCACTTTTTAAACCCTCACAGTGACCAAAATTGCCATTTTTACAGAGTTTTGCTTACTCAAAATCTTCAATTTTGACCAATTTCAGGCACAGAAATGACTTTAAACACACTTATTTTAGTTGAAAAAGTAATAACTCACATCCAACCGTCATTTAAAGTCAAAAGATTAAATGTTAAAATTTCATCAATATTGACCATTTTTTCAACGTTCGACTGGTCCGGGGTCATCGTTTTTCATCAGAAAATTGATTTTTTGGACTCTACCGAAAATGATTCAAAATGTCATTTGGATCGGGCCTCATGTTGAATAACCACTTTTTAATCCCTCACAGTGACCAAAACTGCCATTTTTACAGAGTTTTGCTTACTCAAAATCTTCAATTTTGACCAATTTCAGGCACAGAAATGACTTTAAACACACTTATTTTAGTTGAAAAAGTAATAACTCACATCCAACCGTCATTTAAAGTCAAAAGATTAAATGTTAAAATTTCATCAATATTGACCATTTTTTCAACGTTCGACTGGTCTGGGGTCATCGTTTTTCATCAGAAAATGGATTTTTTGGACTCTACCAAAAATGATTCAAAATGTCATTTGGATCGGGCCTCATGTTGAATAACCACTTTTTAAACCCTCACAGTGACCAAAACTGCCATTTTTACAGAGTTTTGCTTACTCAAAATCTTCAATTTTGACCAATTTCAGGCACAGAAATGACTTTAAACACACTTATTTTAGTTGAAAAAGTAATAACTCACATCCAACCGTCATTTAAAGTCAAAAGATTAAATGTTAAAATTTCATCAATATTGACCATTTTTTCAACGTTCGACTGGTCCGGGGTCATCGTTTTTCATCAGAAAATTGATTTTTTGAACTCTACCAAAAATGATTCAAAATGTCATTTTGATCGGGCCTCATGTTGAATAACCACTTTTTAAACCCTCACAGTGACCAAAACTGCCATTTTTACAGAGTTTTGCTTACTCAAAATCTTCAATTTTGACCAATTTCAGGCACAGAAATGACTTTAAACACACTTATTTTAGTTGAAAAAGTAATAACTCACATCCAACCGTCATTTAAAGTCAAAAGATTAAATGTTAAAATTTCATCAATATTGACCATTTTTTCAACGTTCGACTGGTCCGGGGTCATCGTTTTTCATCAGAAAATTGATTTTTTGGACTCTACCAAAAATGATTCAAAATGTCATTTGGATCGGGCCTCATGTTGAATAACCACTTTTTAAACCCTCACAGTGACCAAAATTGCCATTTTTACAGAGTTTTGCTTACTCAAAATCTTCAATTTTGACCAATTTCAGGCACAGAAATGACTTTAAACACACTTATTTTAGTTGAAAAAGTAATAACTCACATCCAACCGTCATTTAAAGTCAAAAGATTAAATGTTAAAATTTCATCAATATTGACCATTTTTTCAACGTTCGACTGGTCCGGGGTCATCGTTTTTCATCAGAAAATTGATTTTTTGGACTCTACCAAAAATGATTCAAAATGTCATTTTGATCGGGCCTCATGTTGAATAACCACTTTTTAAACCCTCACAGTGACCAAAACTGCCATTTTTACAGAGTTTTGCTTACTCAAAATCTTCAATTTTGACCAATTTCAGGCACAGAAATGACTTTAAACACACTTATTTTAGTTGAAAAAGTAATAACTCACATCCAACCGTCATTTAAAGTCAAAAGATTAAATGTTAAAATTTCATCAATATTGACCATTTTTTCAACGTTCGACTGGTCCGGGGTCATCGTTTTTCATCAGAAAATGGATTTTTTGAACTCTACCAAAAATGATTCAAAATGTCATTTGGATCGGGCCTCATGTTGAATAACCACTTTTTAAACCCTCACAGTGACCAAAACTGCCATTTTTACAGAGTTTTGCTTACTCAAAATCTTCAATTTTGACCAATTTCAGGCACAGAAATGACTTTAAACACACTTATTTTAGTTGAAAAAGTAATAACTCACATCCAACCGTCATTTAAAGTCAAAAGATTAAATGTTAAAATTTCATCAATATTGACCATTTTTTCAACGTTCGACTGGTCCGGGGTCATCGTTTTTCATCAGAAAATGGATTTTTTGGACTCTACCAAAAATGATTCAACATGTCATTTGGATCAGGCCTCATGTTGAATAACCACTTTTTAAACCCTCACAGTGACCAAAACTGCCATTTTTACAGTTTTGCTTACTCAAAATCTTCAATTTTGACCAATTTCAGGCACAGAAATGACTTTAACACACTTATTTTAGTTGAAAAAGTAATAACTCACATCCAACCATCATTTAAAGTCAAAAGATTAAATGTTAAAATTTCATCAATATTGACCATTTTTTCAACGTTCGACTGGTCCGGGGTCATCGTTTTTCATCAGAAAATTGATTTTTTGGACTCTACCAAAAATGATTCAAAATGTCATTTGGATCGGGCCTCATGTTGAATAACCACTTTTTAAACCCTCACAGTGACCAAAACTGCCATTTTTACAGAGTTTTGCTTACTCAAAATCTTCAATTTTGACCAATTTCAGGCACAGAAATGACTTTAAACACACTTATTTTAGTTGAAAAAGTAATAACTCACATCCAACCGTCATTTAAAGTCAAAAGATTAAATGTTAAAATTTCATCAATATTGACCATTTTTCAACGTTCGACTGGTCGGGGTCATCGTTTTTCATCAGAAAATGGATTTTTTGGACTCTACCAAAAATGATTCAAAATGTCATTTTGATCGGGCCTCATGTTGAATAACCACTTTTTAAACCCTCACAGTGACCAAAACTGCCATTTTTACAGAGTTTTGCTTACTCAAAATCTTCAATTTTGACCAATTTCAGGCACAGAAATGACTTTAAACACACTTACTTTAGTTGAAAAAGTAATAACTCACATCCAACCGTCATTTAAAGTCAAAAGATTAAATGTTAAAATTTCATCAATATTGACCATTTTTTGAACGTTCGACTGGTCCGGGGTCATCGTTTTTCATCAGAAATTGATTTTTTGGACTCTACCAAAAATGATTCAAAATGTCATTTAGATCGGGCCTCATGTTGAATAACCACTTTTTAAACCCTCACAGTGACCAAAATTGCCATTTTTACAGAGTTTTGCTTACTCAAAATCTTCAATTTTGACCAATTTCAGGCACAGAAATGACTTTAAACACACTTATTTTAGTTGAAAAAGTAATAACTCACATCCAACCGTCATTTAAAGTCAAAAGATTAAATGTTAAAATTTCATCAATATTGACCATTTTTTCAACGTTCGACTGGTCCGGGGTCATCGTTTTTCATCAGAAAATTGATTTTTTGGACTCTACCAAAAATGATTCAAAATGTCATTTTGATCGGGCCTCATGTTGAAAAACCACTTTTTAAACCCTCACAGTGACCAAAATTGCCATTTTTACAGAGTTTTGCTTACTCAAAATCTTCAATTTTGACCAATTTCAGGCACAGAAATGACTTTAAACACACTTATTTTAGTTGAAAAAGTAATAACTCACATCCAACCGTCATTTAAAGTCAAAAGATTAAATGTTAAAATTTCATCAATATTGACCATTTTTTCAACGTTCAACTGGTCCGGGGTCATCGTTTTTCATCAGAAAATGGATTTTTTGGACTCTACCAAAAATGATTCAATATGTCATTTGGATCGGGCCTCATGTTGAATAACCACTTTTTAAACCCTCACAGTGACCAAAACTGCCATTTTTACAGAGTTTTGCTTACTCAAAATCTTCAATTTTGACCAATTTCAGGCACAGAAATGACTTTAAACACACTTATTTTAGTTGAAAAAGTAATAACTCACATCCAACCGTCATTTAAAGTCAAAAGATTACATGTTAAAATTTCATCAATATTGACCATTTTTTCAAAGTTCGACTGGTCCGGGGTCATCGTTTTTCATCAGAAAATTGATTTTTTGGACTCTACCAAAAATGATTCAAAATGTCATTTGGATCGGGCCTCATGTTGAATAACCACTTTTTAAACCCTCACAGTGACAAAAATTGCCATTTTTACAGAGTTTTGCTTACTCAAAATCTTCAATTTTGACCAATTTCAGGCACAGAAATGACTTTAAACACACTTATTTTAGTTGAAAAAGTAATAACTCACATCCAACCGTCATTTAAAGTCAAAAGATTAAATGTTAAAATTTCATCAATATTGACCATTTTTTCAACGTTCGACTGGTCCGGGGTCATCGTTTTTCATCAGAAAATGGATTTTTTGGACTCTACCAAAAATGATTCAACATGTCATTTGGATCAGGCCTCATGTTGAATAACCACTTTTTAAACCCTCACAGTGACCAAAACTGCCATTTTTACAGTTTTGCTTACTCAAAATCTTCAATTTTGACCAATTTCAGGTACAGAAATGACTTTAAACACACTTATTTTAGTTGAAAAAGTAATAACTCACATCCAACCATCATTTAAAGTCAAAAGATTAAATGTTAAAATTTCATCAATATTGACCATTTTTTCAACGTTCGACTGGTCCGGGGTCATCGTTTTTCATCAGAAAATTGATTTTTTGGACTCTACCAAAAATGATTCAAAATGTCATTTGGATCGGGCCTCATGTTGAATAACCACTTTTTAAACCCTCACAGTGACCAAAACTGCCATTTTTACAGAGTTTTGCTTACTCAAAATCTTCAATTTTGACCAATTTCAGGCACAGAAATGACTTTAAACACACTTATTTTAGTTGAAAAAGTAATAACTCACATCCAACCGTCATTTAAAGTCAAAAGATTAAATGTTAAAATTTCATCAATATTGACCATTTTTCAACGTTCGACTGGTCGGGGTCATCGTTTTTCATCAGAAAATGGATTTTTTGGACTCTACCAAAAATGATTCAAAATGTCATTTTGATCGGGCCTCATGTTGAATAACCACTTTTTAAACCCTCACAGTGACCAAAACTGCCATTTTTACAGAGTTTTGCTTACTCAAAATCTTCAATTTTGACCAATTTCAGGCACAGAAATGACTTTAAACACACTTACTTTAGTTGAAAAAGTAATAACTCACATCCAACCGTCATTTAAAGTCAAAAGATTAAATGTTAAAATTTCATCAATATTGACCATTTTTTGAACGTTCGACTGGTCCGGGGTCATCGTTTTTCATCAGAAAATTGATTTTTTGGACTCTACCAAAAATGATTCAAAATGTCATTTAGATCGGGCCTCATGTTGAATAACCACTTTTTAAACCCTCACAGTGACCAAAATTGCCATTTTTACAGAGTTTTGCTTACTCAAAATCTTCAATTTTGACCAATTTCAGGCACAGAAATGACTTTAAACACACTTATTTTAGTTGAAAAAGTAATAACTCACATCCAACCGTCATTTAAAGTCAAAAGATTAAATGTTAAAATTTCATCAATATTGACCATTTTTTCAACGTTCGACTGGTCCGGGGTCATCGTTTTTCATCAGAAAATTGATTTTTTGGACTCTACCAAAAATGATTCAAAATGTCATTTTGATCGGGCCTCATGTTGAAAAACCACTTTTTAAACCCTCACAGTGACCAAAATTGCCATTTTTACAGAGTTTTGCTTACTCAAAATCTTCAATTTTGACCAATTTCAGGCACAGAAATGACTTTAAACACACTTATTTTAGTTGAAAAAGTAATAACTCACATCCAACCGTCATTTAAAGTCAAAAGATTAAATGTTAAAATTTCATCAATATTGACCATTTTTTCAACGTTCAACTGGTCCGGGGTCATCGTTTTTCATCAGAAAATGGATTTTTTGGACTCTACCAAAAATGATTCAATATGTCATTTGGATCGGGCCTCATGTTGAATAACCACTTTTTAAACCCTCACAGTGACCAAAACTGCCATTTTTACAGAGTTTTGCTTACTCAAAATCTTCAATTTTGACCAATTTCAGGCACAGAAATGACTTTAAACACACTTATTTTAGTTGAAAAAGTAATAACTCACATCCAACCGTCATTTAAAGTCAAAAGATTAAATGTTAAAATTTCATCAATATTGACCATTTTTTCAAAGTTCGACTGGTCCGGGGTCATCGTTTTTCATCAGAAAATTGATTTTTTGGACTCTACCAAAAATGATTCAAAATGTCATTTGGATCGGGCCTCATGTTGAATAACCACTTTTTAAACCCTCACAGTGACCAAAATTGCCATTTTTACAGAGTTTTGCTTACTCAAAATCTTCAATTTTGACCAATTTCAGGCACAGAAATGACTTTAAACACACTTATTTTAGTTGAAAAAGTAATAACTCACATCCAACCGTCATTTAAAGTCAAAAGATTAAATGTTAAAATTTCATCAATATTGACCATTTTTTCAACGTTCAACTGGTCCGGGGTCATCGTTTTTCATCAGAAAATGGATTTTTTGGACTCTACCAAAAATGATTCAATATGTCATTTGGATCGGGCCTCATGTTTAATAACCACTTTTTAAACCCTCACAGTGACCAAAACTGCCATTTTTACAGAGTTTTGCTTACTCAAAATCTTCAATTTTGACCAATTTCAGGCACAGAAATGACTTTAAACACACTTATTTTAGTTGAAAAGTAATAACTCACATCCAACCGTCATTTAAAGTCAAAAGATTAAATGTTAAAATTTCATCAATATTGACCATTTTTTCAAAGTTCGACTGGTCCGGGGTCATCGTTTTTCATCAGAAAATTGATTTTTTGGACTCTACCAAAAATGATTCAAAATGTCATTTGGATCGGGCCTCATGTTGAATAACCACTTTTTAAACCCTCACAGTGACCAAAATTGCCATTTTTACAGAGTTTTGCTTACTCAAAATCTTCAATTTTGACCAATTTCAGGCACAGAAATGACTTTAAACACACTTATTTTAGTTGAAAAAGTAATAACTCACATCCAACCGTCATTTAAAGTCAAAAGATTAAATGTTAAAATTTCATCAATATTGACCATTTTTTCAACGTTCGACTGGTCCGGGGTCATCGTTTTTCATCAGAAAATTGATTTTTTGGACTCTACCAAAAATGATTCAAAATGTCATTTGGATCGGGCCTCATGTTGAATAACCACTTTTTAAACCCTCACAGTGACCAAAATTGCCATTTTTACAGAGTTTTGCTTACTCAAAATCTTCAATTTTGACCAATTTCAGGCACAGAAATGACTTTAAACACACTTATTTTAGTTGAAAAAGTAATAACTCACATCCAACCGTCATTTAAAGTCAAAAGATTAAATGTTAAAATTTCATCAATATTGACCATTTTTTCAACGTTCGACTGGTCCGGGGTCATCGTTTTTCATCAGAAAATTGATTTTTTGGACTCTACCAAAAATGATTCAAAATGTCATTTGGATCGGGCCTCATGTTGAATAACCACTTTTTAAACCCTCACAGTGACCAAAATTGCCATTTTTACAGAGTTTTGCTTACTCAAAATCTTCAATTTTGACCAATTTCAGGCACAGAAATGACTTTAAACACACTTATTTTAGTTGAAAAAGTAATAACTCACATCCAACCGTCATTTAAAGTCAAAAGATTAAATGTTAAAATTTCATCAATATTGACCATTTTTTCAACGTTCGACTGGTCCGGGGTCATCGTTTTTCATCAGAAAATTGATTTTTTGGACTCTACCAAAAATGATTCAAAATGTCATTTGGATCGGGCCTCATGTTGAATAACCACTTTTTAAACCCTCACAGTGACCAAAACTGCCATTTTTACAGAGTTTTGCTTACTCAAAATCTTCAATTTTGACCAATTTCAGGCACAGAAATGACTTTAAACACACTTATTTTAGTTGAAAAAGTAATAACTCACATCCAACCGTCATTTAAAGTCAAAAGATTAAATGTTAAAATTTCATCAATATTGACCATTTTTTCAAAGTTCGACTGGTCCGGGGTCATCGTTTTTCATCAGAAAATTGATTTTTTGGACTCTACCAAAAATGATTCAAAATGTCATTTGGATCGGGCCTCATGTTGAATAACCACTTTTTAAACCCTCACAGTGACCAAAATTGCCATTTTTACAGAGTTTTGCTTACTCAAAATCTTCAATTTTGACCAATTTCAGGCACAGAAATGACTTTAAACACACTTATTTTAGTTGAAAAAGTAATAACTCACATCCAACCGTCATTTAAAGTCAAAAGATTAAATGTTAAAATTTCATCAATATTGACCATTTTTTCAACGTTCGACTGGTCCGGGGTCATCGTTTTTCATCAGAAAATTGATTTTTTGGACTCTACCAAAAATGATTCAAAATGTCATTTGGATCGGGCCTCATGTTGAATAACCACTTTTTAAACCCTCACAGTGACCAAAATTGCCATTTTTACAGAGTTTTGCTTACTCAAAATCTTCAATTTTGACCAATTTCAGGCACAGAAATGACTTTAAACACACTTATTTTAGTTGAAAAAGTAATAACTCACATCCAACCGTCATTTAAAGTCAAAAGATTAAATGTTAAAATTTCATCAATATTGACCATTTTTTCAACGTTCGACTGGTCCGGGGTCATCGTTTTTCATCAGAAAATTGATTTTTTGGACTCTACCAAAAATGATTCAAAATGTCATTTGGATCGGGCCTCATGTTGAATAACCACTTTTTAAACCCTCACAGTGACCAAAACTGCCATTTTTACAGAGTTTTGCTTACTCAAAATCTTCAATTTTGACCAATTTCAGGCACAGAAATGACTTTAAACACACTTATTTTAGTTGAAAAAGTAATAACTCACATCCAACCGTCATTTAAAGTCAAAAGATTAAATGTTAAAATTTCATCAATATTGACCATTTTTTCAAAGTTCGACTGGTCCGGGGTCATCGTTTTTCATCAGAAAATAGATTTTTTGGACTCTACCAAAAATGATTCAAAATGTCATTTGGATCGGGCCTCATGTTGAATAACCACTTTTTAAAACCCTCACAGTGACCAAAATTGCCATTTTTACAGAGTTTTGCTTACTCAAAATCTTCAATTTTGACCAATTTCAGGCACAGAAATGACTTTAAACACACTTATTTTAGTTGAAAAAGTAATAACTCACATCCAACCGTCATTTAAAGTCAAAAGATTAAATGTTAAAATTTCATCAATATTGACCATTTTTTCAACGTTCGACTGGTCCGGGGTCATCGTTTTTCATCAGAAAATTGATTTTTTGGACTCTACCAAAAATGATTCAAAATGTCATTTGGATCGGGCCTCATGTTGAATAACCACTTTTTAAACCGTCACAGTGACCAAAATTGCCATTTTTACAGAGTTTTGCTTACTCAAAATCTTCAATTTTGACCAATTTCAGGCACAGAAATGACTTTAAACACACTTATTTTAGTTGAAAAAGTAATAACTCACATCCAACCGTCATTTAAAGTCAAAAGATTAAATGTTAAAATTTCATCAATATTGACCATTTTTTCAACGTTCGACTGGTCTGGGGTCATTGTTTTTCATCAGAAAATTGATTTTTTGGACTCTACCAAAAATGATTCAAAATGTCATTTGGATCGGGCCTCATGTTGAATAACCACTTTTTAAACCCTCACAGTGACCAAAACTGCCATTTTTACAGAGTTTTGCTTACTCAAAATCTTCAATTTTGACCAATTTCAGGCACAGAAATGACTTTAAACACACTTATTTTAGTTGAAAAAGTAATAACTCACATCCAACCGTCATTTAAAGTCAAAAGATTAAATGTTAAAATTTCATCAATATTGACCATTTTTTCAACGTTCGACTGGTCCGGGGTCATCGTTTTTCATCAGAAAATGGATTTTTTGGACTCTACCAAAAATGATTCAAAATGTCATTTGGATCGGGCCTCATGTTGAATACCACTTTTTAAACCCTCACAGTGACCAAAACTGCCATTTTTACAGAGTTTTGCTTACTCAAAATCTTCAATTTTGACCAATTTCAGGCACAGAAATGACTTTAAACACACTTATTTTAGTTGAAAAAGTAATAACTCACATCCAACCGTCATTTAAAGTCAAAAGATTAAATGTTAAAATTTCATCAATATTGACCATTTTTTCAACGTTCGACTGGTCCGGGGTCATCGTTTTTCATCAGAAAATTGATTTTTTGGACTCTACCAAAAATGATTCAAAATGTCATTTGGATCGGGCCTCATGTTGAATAACCACTTTTTAAACCCTCACAGTGACCAAAATTGCCATTTTTACAGAGTTTTGCTTACTCAAAATCTTCAATTTTGACCAATTTCAGGCACAGAAATGACTTTAAACACACTTATTTTAGTTGAAAAAGTAATAACTCACATCCAACCGTCATTTAAAGTCAAAAGATTAAATGTTAAAATTTCATCAATATTGACCATTTTTTCAACGTTCGACTGGTCCGGGGTCATCGTTTTTCATCAGAAAATTGATTTTTTGGACTCTACCAAAAATGATTCAAAATGTCATTTTGATCGGGCCTCATGTTGAATAACCACTTTTCAAACCCTCACAGTGACCAAAACTGCCATTTTTACAGAGTTTGCTTACTCAAAATCTTCAATTTTGACCAATTTCAGGCACAGAAATGACTTTAAACACACTTATTTTAGTTGAAAAAGTAATAACTCACATCCAACCGTCATTTAAAGTCAAAAGATTAAATGTTAAAATTTCATCAATATTGACCATTTTTTCAACGTTCGACTGGTCCGGGGTCATCGTTTTTCATCAGAAAATGGATTTTTTGGACTCTACCAAAAATTATTCAAAATGTCATTTGGATCGGGCCTCATGTTGAATAACCACTTTTTAAACCCTCACAGTGACCAAAACTGCCATTTTTACAGAGTTTTGCTTACTCAAAATCTTCAATTTTGACCAATTTCAGGCACAGAAATGACTTTAAACACACTTATTGTAGTTGAAAAAGTAATAACTCACATCCAACCGTCATTTAAAGTCAAAAGATTAAATGTTAAAATTTCATCAATATTGACCATTTTTTCAACGTTCGACTGGTCCGGGGTCATCAGTTATCATCAGAAAATTGATTTTTTGGACTCTACCAAAAATGATTCAAAATGTCATTTTGATCGGGCCTCATGTTGAATAACCACTTTTTAAACCCTCACAGTGACCAAAACTGCCATTTTTACAGAGTTTTGCTTACTCAAAATCTTCAATTTTGACCAATTTCAGGCACAGAAATGACTTTAAACACACTTATTTTAGTTGAAAAAGTAATAACTCACATCCAACCGTCATTTAAAGTCAAAAGATTAAATGTTAAAATTTCATCAATATTGACCATTTTTTCAACGTTCGACTGGTCCGGGGTCATCGTTTTTCATCAGAAAATTTATTTTTTGGACTCTACCAAAAATGATTCAAAATGTCATTTGGATCGGGCCTCATGTTGAATAACCACTTTTTAAACCCTCACAGTGACCAAAACTGCCATTTTTACAGAGTTTTGCTTACTCAAAATCTTCAATTTTGACCAATTTCAGGCACAGAAATGACTTTAAACACACTTATTTTAGTTGAAAAAGTAATAACTCACATCCAACCGTCATTTAAAGTCAAAAGATTAAATGTTAAAATTTCATCAATATTGACCATTTTTTCAAAGTTCGACTGGTCCGGGGTCATCGTTTTTCATCAGAAAATTGATTTTTTGGACTCTACCAAAAATGATTCAAAATGTCATTTGGATCGGGCCTCATGTTGAATAACCACTTTTTAAACCCTCACAGTGACCAAAATTGCCATTTTTACAGAGTTTTGCTTACTCAAAATCTTCAATTTTGACCAATTTCAGGCACAGAAATGACTTTAAACACACTTATTTTAGTTGAAAAAGTAATAACTCACATCCAACCGTCATTTAAAGTCAAAAGATTAAATGTTAAAATTTCATCAATATTGACCATTTTTCAACGTTCGACTGGTCGGGGTCATCGTTTTTCATCAGAAAATTGATTTTTTGGACTCTACCAAAAATGATTCAAAATGTCATTTTGATCGGGCCTCATGATGAATAACCACTTTTTAAACCCTCACAGTGACCAAAATTGCCATTTTTACAGAGTTTTGCTTACTCAAAATCTTCAATTTTGACCAATTTCAGGCACAGAAATGACTTTAAACACACTTATTTTAGTTGAAAAAGTAATAACTCACATCCAACCGTCATTTAAAGTCAAAAGATTAAATGTTAAAATTTCATCAATATTGACCATTTTTTCAACGTTCGACTGGTCCGGGGTCATCGTTTTTCATCAGAAAATTGATTTTTTGGACTCTACCAAAAATGATTCAAAATGTCATTTTGATCGGGCCTCATGTTGAAAAACCACTTTTTAAACCCTCACAGTGACCAAAATTGCCATTTTTACAGAGTTTTGCTTACTCAAAATCTTCAATTTTGACCAATTTCAGGCACAGAAATGACTTTAAACACACTTATTTTAGTTGAAAAAGTAATAACTCACATCCAACCGTCATTTAAAGTCAAAAGATTAAATGTTAAAATTTCATCAATATTGACCATTTTTTCAACGTTCAACTGGTCCGGGGTCATCGTTTTTCATCAGAAAATGGATTTTTTGGACTCTACCAAAAATGATTCAAAATGTCATTTGGATCGGGCCTCATGTTGAATAACCACTTTTTAAACCCTCACAGTGACCAAAACTGCCATTTTTACAGAGTTTTGCTTACTCAAAATCTTCAATTTTGACCAATTTCAGGCACAGAAATGACTTTAAACACACTTATTTTAGTTGAAAAAGTAATAACTCACATCCAACCGTCATTTAAAGTCAAAAGATTAAATGTTAAAATTTCATCAATATTGACCATTTTTTCAAAGTTCGACTGGTCCGGGGTCATCGTTTTTCATCAGAAAATTGATTTTTTGGACTCTACCAAAAATGATTCAAAATGTCATTTGGATCGGGCCTCATGTTGAATACCCACTTTTTAAACCCTCACAGTGACCAAAATTGCCATTTTTACAGAGTTTTGCTTACTCAAAATCTTCAATTTTGACCAATTTCAGGCACAGAAATGACTTTAAACACACTTATTTTAGTTGAAAAAGTAATAACTCACATCCAACCGTCATTTAAAGTCAAAAGATTAAATGTTAAAATTTCATCAATATTGACCATTTTTTCAACGTTCGACTGGTCCGGGGTCATCGTTTTTCATCAGAAAATTGATTTTTTGGACTCTACCAAAAATGATTCAAAATGTCATTTGGATCGGGCCTCATGTTGAATAACCACTTTTTAAACCCTCACAGTGACCAAAATTGCCATTTTTACAGAGTTTTGCTTACTCAAAATCTTCAATTTTGACCAATTTCAGGCACAGAAATGACTTTAAACACACTTATTTTAGTTGAAAAAGTAATAACTCACATCCAACCGTCATTTAAAGTCAAAAGATTAAATGTTAAAATTTCATCAATATTGACCATTTTTTCAACGTTCGACTGGTCCGGGGTCATCGTTTTTCATCAGAAAATTGATTTTTTGGACTCTACCAAAAATGATTCAAAATGTCATTTGGATCGGGCCTCATGTTGAATAACCACTTTTTAAACCCTCACAGTGACCAAAACTGCCATTTTTACAGAGTTTTGCTTACTCAAAATCTTCAATTTTGACCAATTTCAGGCACAGAAATGACTTTAAACACACTTATTTTAGTTGAAAAAGTAATAACTCACATCCAACCGTCATTTAAAGTCAAAAGATTAAATGTTAAAATTTCATCAATATTGACCATTTTTTCAAAGTTCGACTGGTCCGGGGTCATCGTTTTTCATCAGAAAATTGATTTTTTGGACTCTACCAAAAATGATTCAAAATGTCATTTGGATCGGGCCTCATGTTGAATAACCACTTTTTAAAACCCTCACAGTGACCAAAATTGCCATTTTTACAGAGTTTTGCTTACTCAAAATCTTCAATTTTGACCAATTTCAGGCACAGAAATGACTTTAAACACACTTATTTTAGTTGAAAAAGTAATAACTCACATCCAACCGTCATTTAAAGTCAAAAGATTAAATGTTAAAATTTCATCAATATTGACCATTTTTTCAACGTTCGACTGGTCCGGGGTCATCGTTTTTCATCAGAAAATTGATTTTTTGGACTCTACCAAAAATGATTCAAAATGTCATTTGGATCGGGCCTCATGTTGAATAACCACTTTTTAAACCGTCACAGTGATCAAAATTGCCATTTTTACAGAGTTTTGCTTACTCAAAATCTTCAATTTTGACCAATTTCAGGCACAGAAATGACTTTAAACACACTTATTTTAGTTGAAAAAGTAATAACTCACATCCAACCGTCATTTAAAGTCAAAAGATTAAATGTTAAAATTTCATCAATATTGACCATTTTTTCAACGTTCGACTGGTCCGGGGTCATTGTTTTTCATCAGAAAATTGATTTTTTGGACTCTACCAAAAATGATTAAAAATGTCATTTGGATCGGGCCTCATGTTGAATAACCACTTTTTAAACCCTCACAGTGACCAAAACTGCCATTTTTACAGAGTTTTGCTTACTCAAAATCTTCAATTTTGACCAATTTCAGGCACAGAAATGACTTTAAACACACTTATTTTAGTTGAAAAAGTAATAACTCACATCCAACCGTCATTTAAAGTCAAAAGATTAAATGTTAAAATTTCATCAATATTGACCATTTTTTCAACGTTCGACTGGTCCGGGGTCATCGTTTTTCATCAGAAAATGGATTTTTTGGACTCTACCAAAAATGATTCAAAATGTCATTTGGATCGGGCCTCATGTTGAATAACCACTTTTTAAACCCTCACAGTGACCAAAACTGCCATTTTTACAGAGTTTTGCTTACTCAAAATCTTCAATTTTGACCAATTTCAGGCACAGAAATGACTTTAAACACACTTATTTTAGTTGAAAAAGTAATAACTCACATCCAACCGTCATTTAAAGTCAAAAGATTAAATGTTAAAATTTCATCAATATTGACCATTTTTTCAACGTTCGACTGGTCCGGGGTCATCGTTTTTCATCAGAAAATTGATTTTTTGGACTCTACCAAAAATGATTCAAAATGTCATTTGGATCGGGCCTCATGTTGAATAACCACTTTTTAAACCCTCACAGTGACCAAAATTGCCATTTTTACAGAATTTTGCTTACTCAAAATCTTCAATTTTGACCAATTTCAGGCACAGAAATGACTTTAAACACACTTATTGTAGTTGAAAAAGTAATAACTCACATCCAACCGTCATTTAAAGTCAAAAGATTAAATGTTAAAATTTCATCAATATTGACCATTTTTTCAACGTTCGACTGGTCCGGGGTCATCGTTTTTCATCAGAAAATTGATTTTTTGGACTCTACCAAAAATGATTCAAAATGTCATTTTGATCGGGCCTCATGTTGAATAACCACTTTTTAAACCCTCACAGTGACCAAAACTGCCATTTTTACAGAGTTTTGCTTACTCAAAATCTTCAATTTTGACCAATTTCAGGCACAGAAATGACTTTAAACACTCTTATTTTAGTTGAAAAAGTAATAACTCACATCCAACCGTCATTTAAAGTCAAAAGATTAAATGTTAAAATTTCATCAATATTGACCATTTTTTCAACGTTCGACTGGTCCGGGGTCATCGTTTTTCATCAGAAAACTGATTTTTTGGACTCTACCAAAAATGATTCAAAATGTCATTTGGATCGGGCCTCATGTTGAATAACCACTTTTTAAACCGTCACAGTGACCAAAATTGCCATTTTTACAGAGTTTTGCTTACTCAAAATCTTCAATTTTGACCAATTTCAGGCACAGAAATGACTTTAAACACACTTATTTTAGTTGAAAAAGTAATAACTCACATCCAACCGTCATTTAAAGTCAAAAGATTAAATGTTAAAATTTCATCAATATTGACCATTTTTTCAACGTTCGACTGGTCCGGGGTCATCGTTTTTCATCAGAAAATTGATTTTTTGGACTCTACCAAAATGATTCAAAATGTCATTTGGATCGGGCCTCATGTTGAATAACCACTTTTTAAACCCTCACAGTGACCAAAACTGCCATTTTTACAGAGTTTTGCTTACTCAAAATCTTCAATTTTGACCAATTTCAGGCACAGAAATGACTTTAAACACACTTATTTTAGTTGAAAAAGTAATAACTCACATCCAACCGTCATTTAAAGTCAAAAGATTAAATGTTAAAATTTCATCAATATTGACCATTTTTTCAAAGTTCGACTGGTCCGGGGTCATCGTTTTTCATCAGAAAATTGATTTTTGGACTCTACCAAAAATGATTCAAAATGTCATTTGGATCGGGCCTCATGTTGAATAACCACTTATTAAAACCCTCACAGTGACCAAAATTGCCATTTTTACAGAGTTTTGCTTACTCAAAATCTTCAATTTTGACCAATTTCAGGCACAGAAATGACTTTAAACACACTTATTTTAGTTGAAAAAGTAATAACTCACATCCAACCGTCATTTAAAGTCAAAAGATTAAATGTTAAAATTTCATCAATATTGACCATTTTTTCAACGTTCGACTGGTCCGGGGTCATCGTTTTTCATCAGAAAATTGATTTTTTGGACTCTACCAAAAATGATTCAAAATGTCATTTGGATCGGGCCTCATGTTGAATAACCACTTTTTAAACCCTCACAGTGACCAAAATTGCCATTTTTACAGAGTTTTGCTTACTCAAAATCTTCAATTTTGACCAATTTCAGGCACAGAAATGACTTTAAACACACTTATTTTAGTTGAAAAAGTAATAACTCACATCCAACCGTCATTTAAAGTCAAAAGATTAAATGTTAAAATTTCATCAATATTGACCATTTTTTCAAAGTTCGACTGGTCCGGGGTCATCGTTTTTCATCAGAAAATTGATTTTTTGGACTCTACCAAAAATGATTCAAAATGTCATTTGGATCGGGCCTCATGTTGAATAACCACTTTTTAAACCCTCACAGTGACCAAAATTGCCATTTTTACAGAGTTTTGCTTACTCAAAATCTTCAATTTTGACCAATTTCAGGCACAGAAATGACTTTAAACACACTTATTTTAGTTGAAAAAGTAATAACTCACATCCAACCGTCATTTAAAGTCAAAAGATTAAATGTTAAAATTTCATCAATATTGACCATTTTTTCAACGTTCGACTGGTCCGGGGTCATCGTTTTTCATCAGAAAATTGATTTTTTGGACTCTACCAAAAATGATTCAAAATGTCATTTTGATCGGGCCTCATGTTGAAAAACCACTTTTTAAACCCTCACAGTGACCAAAATTGCCATTTTTACAGAGTTTTGCTTACTCAAAATCTTCAATTTTGACCAATTTCAGGCACAGAAATGACTTTAAACACACTTATTTTAGTTGAAAAAGTAATAACTCACATCCAACCGTCATTTAAAGTCAAAAGATTAAATGTTAAAATTTCATCAATATTGACCCATTTTTTCAACGTTCAACTGGTCCGGGGTCATCGTTTTTCATCAGAAAATGGATTTTTTGGACTCTACCAAAAATGATTCAAAATGTCATTTGGATCGGGCCTCATGTTGAATAACCACTTTTTAAACCCTCACAGTGACCAAAACTGCCATTTTTACAGAGTTTTGCTTACTCAAAATCTTCAATTTTGACCAATTTCAGGCACAGAAATGACTTTAAACACACTTATTTTAGTTGAAAAAGTAATAACTCACATCCAACCGTCATTTAAAGTCAAAAGATTAAATGTTAAAATTTCATCAATATTGACCATTTTTTCAAAGTTCGACTGGTCCGGGGTCATCGTTTTTCATCAGAAAATTGATTTTTTGGACTCTACCAAAAATGATTCAAAATGTCATTTGGATCGGGCCTCATGTTGAATAACCACTTTTTAAACCCTCACAGTGACCAAAATTGCCATTTTTACAGAGTTTTGCTTACTCAAAATCTTCAATTTTGACCAATTTCAGGCACAGAAATGACTTTAAACACACTTATTTTAGTTGAAAAAGTAATAACTCACATCCAACCGTCATTTAAAGTCAAAAGATTAAATGTTAAAATTTCATCAATATTGACCATTTTTTCAACGTTCGACTGGTCCGGGGTCATCGTTTTTCATCAGAAAATTGATTTTTTGGACTCTACCAAAAATGATTCAAAATGTCATTTGGATCGGGCCTCATGTTGAATAACCACTTTTTAAACCCTCACAGTGACCAAAATTGCCATTTTTACAGAGTTTTGCTTACTCAAAATCTTCAATTTTGACCAATTTCAGGCACAGAAATGACTTTAAACACACTTATTTTAGTTGAAAAAGTAATAACTCACATCCAACCGTCATTTAAAGTCAAAAGATTAAATGTTAAAATTTCATCAATATTGACCATTTTTTCAACGTTCGACTGGTCCGGGGTCATCGTTTTTCATCAGAAAATTGATTTTTTGGACTCTACCAAAAATGATTCAAAATGTCATTTGGATCGGGCCTCATGTTGAATAACCACTTTTTAAACCGTCACAGTGATCAAAATTGCCATTTTTACAGAGTTTTGCTTACTCAAAATCTTCAATTTTGACCAATTTCAGGCACAGAAATGACTTTAAACACACTTATTTTAGTTGAAAAAGTAATAACTCACATCCAACCGTCATTTAAAGTCAAAAGATTAAATGTTAAAATTTCATCAATATTGACCATTTTTTCAACGTTCGACTGGTCCGGGGTCATTGTTTTTCATCAGAAAATTGATTTTTTGGACTCTACCAAAAATGATTCAAAATGTCATTTGGATCGGGCCTCATGTTGAATAACCACTTTTTAAACCCTCACAGTGACCAAAACTGCCATTTTTACAGAGTTTTGCTTACTCAAAATCTTCAATTTTGACCAATTTCAGGCACAGAAATGACTTTAAACACACTTATTTTAGTTGAAAAAGTAATAACTCACATCCAACCGTCATTTAAAGTCAAAAGATTAAATGTTAAAATTTCATCAATATTGACCATTTTTTCAACGTTCGACTGGTCCGGGGTCATCGTTTTTCATCAGAAAATGGATTTTTTGGACTCTACCAAAAATGATTCAAAATGTCATTTGGATCGGGCCTCATGTTGAATAACCACTTTTTAAACCCTCACAGTGACCAAAACTGCCATTTTTACAGAGTTTTGCTTACTCAAAATCTTCAATTTTGACCAATTTCAGGCACAGAAATGACTTTAAACACACTTATTTTAGTTGAAAAAGTAATAACTCACATCCAACCGTCATTTAAAGTCAAAAGATTAAATGTTAAAATTTCATCAAT